>NW_025205489.1:0-6551 GCF_004010195.1 Chiloscyllium plagiosum | reverse complement strand
GGTGATGCACATTGGAAGAAACACATCAACGGATTACTCAATGAATGGCAGGACACGAGGAAACCCAGAGGACCAGATAGACTTTGCACGTTGGGCCACATATCCGTGAAGGCAGCAGAACATCGTGACAATCACAACTTTATCAGTCAAGGCAAAAGTTATTAAAGCAGATAAAGTGGAGTCACAAGTAGACAAGATAGTGAAGAAAGTACTTGGCACGCTTTTTGTCATTAGTCAGAAAGTCGATTATACAAGTTGGAATGTCATGTTGTGGCGATATAGAGCATTGGTGAGATCACATTTAGAAAACTGCTTGCAGTGATGGTCAACTTCTACAAGAAGGATTTTGTGAAAATTGAAACTGTGCACAAATGAGTTACAAGGATGTTGCGGAGACCTGAGGGCACCCCCAGATTGTATGGATTACCTAAAGTACACAAACCAGACATCCCACTCAGACCCATAGTATCACTACCAGCCTAATCTCGCTTTTTCCCCATAACCTTTGAACCCACTCGCCCCAAGTGCAATACCGAGCTTCCACTACATTGCATTCAATGTTTTGACATCAATTACGTCTTGTGGTAACGAATTCCACAGGCTCAGCACACTTTGAGTGAAGAAATGTCTCTTAATCTCCATCCTAAATAGTCTACCCTAAATCCTCAGTCTCTGACCCCGGTTCTGGATGCACCCACTATCGGAGAAAAAAAAATCTCCCTGCACCTAACCGACCTCGAACCATTACCCTGTTATATATCTCTATGTGATACCCGCTCATTCGTCCGAACTCCAACGAAAACCATTCTAGCCGCCTCAATCACTCCTCATTTCTCAGTCCTGCCATCCTCAGATTCATCCTGGAACACCTTCACTGCACACTCGGAAATGCAAGAGCACACTACATCAGAAAAGGAGGCAAGATATGCATATAGTACTTTAACTGTGGCCTGAGGACGCCCCTGCATAACTGCAACAGCATATCCAGAAACACGTAAGATCGGTGTGCACGTACAGGATTTAGTCACTAAGATAAAATGAATGGTATTGTTTCTCACAAAATATGCTTTAGGAATAGGAGTTAGGCAAAAGAAATGTATCAAAACAATGCCAGGAATGATTTGCTGTGTCTCTACACGGCATTCGAGTGTGAAAATCTGATGCAGTGTGTGCATTTCTGATCTCCAAACTGATAAAAAGACATAATTGCATGATAACCAGTTATAATATGTTCCAGTTTCTATTCATAATCGAATTTTACCTCTGTTTCTTGTTGTCACTTCCCGTCTTCAACTCTTGCATTTCGGTTGGATTTTCAAATGCAAGTTCTCACTGTCTTAAGCACAGTTTTAGTTATATGTTTCAATATAGATTTTTTTCTGTCTTTCACCTTCCACAGGGTTCAGCATTTGTTTGTTATATTTTATCATTGTTAGTGGATATAATTTAAATGGCCGTTCGCCATCTCTGTTATTGAATGACCAAAATGCGCAGTTCCAACTTTTCACAGGAATATCGCTATCCATTCCTACAGCAGAGTTCCATTCCTGATGCAAAAGAAATTCGCTTTCATGCATGTGATCTGTAGCACATTATATTGTGCAATTTTCTATGTCCCACGCTCATCCTGAAGAATGTTTTCCCTAACTCATTCCTGAGTAACGCTTCCAGAAAGAAGATAATCTCGGCAATTTCAGAAATCTTTCCGGTACAAAACATTCTATGTTTTACCCCACTGTGCCTTCACAGATATGCACAGCCATGATAAATTTGTCTCACTTCCTTTATCCTCTGCACAAAGCAATGTAATGTATAGTAGTTCTTGAAATTTCTGGGTCATAAATTTGAATGACACTTAAGCATTCTGTGAATATTCAAGTGGTACCCATTATCAGTGATTTCTAAAAAAAAAGCAATTTTATGGCTGAGGTAGATCAACTATGAACGAGAGAGGTCATCAATTTCTTGTAGTAATAACCGCATGGCCATGCTCTCAACAGCTGGTCTCCGAAGAAGTATGAGACATAATGGTGCATGTATTGGGGCTGAATGAATTACTCCCTGTTTTGGAAATTGAAATTAAAATAAAACAAATCATTCAACTGTTGTGATCAGAATTTTGCAGCTGAACGTCGTCACTTAATATGTTACATAACAGCAGGGAATTGATTGGCATGACATGGTTAGTCTTTGCAAAGCTTTATGTTCTCACCTGCTGTAACATATTGTGGAGACCTAACAGCACATAACTTGAATGCCCTGAGATTCCACTGACTCAGGGTTTAACATCGTGAGTTCCTCTCCATCAAAAATGGAAAACCTTGAGATAGAAATGCATTATCCAATCGACAGCTTCTTGAAAAGTTATTGGAATGCACGTGCTGTTATTGGCGTGTCTGGTAAGTGGGTCATAATCAATCAAACTTCTGAAAAATTGCACGAGAATTCATTCGTGTATTGCATTCTGTTACGTCGTCGAAAAAGTGGATAGTCACTTTAAGACTGAAAGTGCTTTTCTGAGTTTAAGCTGCAGCAAACACTGCCAGTGTACACAACAGCTATGAAATGGGCTGTTCAAAAATTGGCTGAGGAATGAATGCCTGAATGTCGGTGATGTTTTGCCAACAACTTAAGTCTGACTAATTTGCTTCAAAAAAATCACTCAGCTCTTCAAAGCTAATCAAATTTAAATTCAGATGCTGTTTATGAGCTGAAACCATTAAGATTTATGAATTTCAAGTGTAATCTTGGCAAAGAAATGAGGGTATTTTGAAAATATGTGACAGCAATTGCCATCGAGTAAGAGAGCACGTCATCTGAATGAGGCTCTCCGAAAGAATTATCTCAGAAGGCACTCTCTATCAACGGTAACTATTCCAGTTACAACAGTAAACGGAAAGTCAGAAGACGACTCAGGTAGAAGACATCGGTTTTGGAGGGATGGACGGAAGAAAAAGATTCACAAGACTGGAAGGAAGAGAGCATATGAGACTGTGTGGACTTTGAGAGATCAAGTTGATTTCATGGTGAATAACTGTATCATCGGAGCGGCTGTTCTATGCATTTGGGGTCAAACTGATTATCTAACATAAAGAGGCCCGTATTTGTTCATAGTTTTTGTTTATTGCCCACTGTTAGAGATATGAAATAAGACTTCTTTCCTGTAAACAGTGAAAATGGGGTGTTTTCGTTCTCGCTCACGCTGTCAGCAGATTATGGGGCAAGACGACGTTTTACTGGAATTATAGTTTTAACTCGCAGAGAGATGTTCATTATCGCAACAATTCTGTGATGGGTACGATTGCATCCTGTTCTAATACTTAACATTATTCAGGTATCTAAATATGACATTGCTTTGTGGAGAAAACCGTCATGTTTATTGGTGTTCAATTGTGTGCCGTCAAAACATGAGCATTTGTTTTCAGCTCACAGGTTGTCTGATTCATCAAGCGACTACTTTCCCTGAAATGCCGTACACATGTGAAGCAGCCGTCAGTGTAAGAAACGCTCTGATAGGAGGTATTGCAAAAGGATTAGTAATGGTTAAGTTACATTACTTGTTAATCGCTAAAATGTCCACGTTAGCTAATGCGAATAACATACAGGAATGGGAAATCCCTGTCTTCAGCAATGCACTGAATACATCACAAAACAGATTATGCTCCTGACACAGAAGACACATTTTATTTGAAGCATCTGTTATTGAAACATGTTCTTGCAAGTGGATTGCTACCGGGAATTATACAGTTCTATTTCCAAAGTAAATTTTAGATAATCTCAGTCAATTCATGTGTCTCTGCCTGTTTCACAGTTGATAAAAATTGCAGAGATGAGCATTTCTGCTGTTTAATTACACTGAGTGAAATGCATTTCTTCTTAAGTTTTTTTTTCTCCTCTTCAGGTGCATCAAAGAAACCTGTTCAGGATTTAATGACAGATAAACAAATGTTGTTATCGTGTTGACCTACACCTTTGGAAGGAATGCTGAGCTGTGGGAGTGTTATGTCATTTCCACCTGTGCAGAGGTGTTCAGGAGCAGACGGCAGATATGATGATCAGCTCCACCATGGGATGATGAGACCTTCTACCCTTTCCTGGACCAGACGGTAGGGTCTGGGTTATTTGGAGAGAAAGGAGGGCGTTTCCATGTCTGGGCAAACATATAAGGTGTCTGAGAGAAGTGTAGTGGCACATGTATGATGTATACAGTGAATCGATTGAGGTGTTATCCTTGCTAACAGCACATAACTTGAATGCCCTGAGATTCCACTGACTCAGGGTTTAACAACGTGAGTTCCTCTCCATCAAAAAAGGAAAACCTTGAGATAGAAATGCATTATCCAATCGACAGCTTCTTGAAAAGTTATTGGAATGCACGTGCTGTTATTGGCGTGTCTGGTAAGTGGGTCATAATCAATCAAACTTCTGAAAAATTGCACGAGAATTCATTCGTGTATTGCATTTTGTTACGTCGTCGAAAAAGTGGATAGTCACTTTAAGACTGAAAGTGCTTTTCTGAGTTTAAGCTGCAGCAAACACTGCCAGTGTACAGAACAGCTATGAAATAGGCTGTTCAAAAATTGGCTGAGGAATGAATGCCTGAATGTCGGTTGCTGTTTTGCCAACAACTTAAGTCTGACTAATTTGCTTCAAAAAATCACTCAGCTCTTCAAAGCTAATCAAATTTAAATTCAGATGCTGTTTATGAGCTGAAACAATTAAGATTTATGAATTTCAAGTGTAATCTTGACAAAGAAATGAGGGCATTTTGAAAATATGTGACAGCAATTGCCATCGAGTAAGAGAGCACGTCATCTGAATGAGGCTCTCCAAAAGAATTATCTCAGAAGGCACTCTCTATCAACGGTAACTATTCCAGTTACAACAGTAAACGGAAAGTCAGAAGACGACTCAGGTAGAAGACATCGGTTTTGGAGGGATAGACAGAAGAAAAAGATTCACAAGACTGGAAGGAAGAGAGCATATGAGACTGTGTGGACTTTGAGAGATCAAGTTGATTTAATGGTGAATAACTGTGTCATCGGAGCGGCTGTTCAATGCATTTGGGGTCAGACTGATTATCTAACATAAAGAGGCCCGTATTTGTTCATAGTTTTTGTTTATTGCCCACTGTTAGAGATATGAAATAAGACCTCTTTCCTGTAAACAGTGAAAATGGGGTGTTTTCGTTCTCACTCACGCTGTCAGCAGATTATGGGGCAAGACGACGTTTTACTGGAATTATAGTTTTAACTCGCAGAGAGATGTTCATTATCGCAACAATTCTGTGATGGGTACGATTGCATCCTTTTCTAATACTTAACATTATTCAGGTATCTAAATATGACATTGCTTTGTGGAGAAAAGCGTCGTGTTTATTTTTGGCGTTCAATTGTGTGCCGTCAAAACATGAGCATTTGTTTTCAGCTCACAGGTTGTCTGATTTATCAAGCGACTACTTTCCCTGAAATGCCGTACACATGTGAAGCAGCCGTCAGTGTAAGAAACGCTCTGATAGGAGGTATTGCAAAAGGATTAGCAATGGTTAAGTTATATTACTTGTTAATCGCTAAAATGTCCACGTTAGCTAATGCGAATAGCAGAAAGGAATGGGAAATCCCTGTCTTCAGCAATGCATTGAATACATCACAAAACAGATTATGCCCCTGACACAGAAGACACATTTTATTTGAAGCATCTGTTATTGAAACATGTTCTTGAAAGTGGATTGCTACCGGGAATTATACAGTTCTATTTCCAAAGTAAATTTTAGATAATCTCAGTCAATTCATGTGTCTCTGTCTGTTTCACAGTTGATAAAAATTGCAGAGATGAGCATTTCTGCTGTTTAGTTACACTGAGTGAAATGCATTTCTTCTTAATTTTTTTTCTCCTTTTCAGGTGCATCAAAGAAACCTGTTCAGGATTTAAGGACAGATAAACAAATGTTGTTATCGTGTTGACCTACACCTTTGGAAGGAATGCTGAGCTGTGGGAGTGTTATGTCATTTCCACCTGTGCAGAGGTGTTCAGGAGCAGACGACAGATATGATGATCAGCTCCACCATGGGATGATGGGACCTTCTACCCTTTCCTGGACCAGACGGTAGGGTCTGGGTTATTTGGAGAGAAAGGAGGGCGTTTCCATGTCTGGGCAAACATATAAGGTGTCTGAGCGAAGTGTAGTGGCACATGTATGATGTATACAATGAATCGATTGAGGTGTTCTCCTTGAGTTTGATTATGTGCTCAAAGGTCTACATTTCCCTGAACAGAATTTTGATCATATAGTTTTTGGGAATCAACTAATTTCAATGCAGATGGCAGAATGATACAAGCTTGGAGCGCATGAGCAGTAGGGAATTCGATTTCCTTCAAATATTTTCGAATCGGTCTGGTCTGAAATGTTATCACATACTACGGAATAACTACAATGTGAAGCTAGGCAACCGAGAATTGGAATCCTGCTACTGCATTGCAATACTGTTGCTTCTTAATTTACGTTTGCTTCAACGTGTGCCATTTCATGCACTCTGCAGCATTCTAAAGTA
>NW_025205488.1:8326-10566 GCF_004010195.1 Chiloscyllium plagiosum | reverse complement strand
CTATCAGTAAGCTGGTCTTTTTTTCTGAAAGCTTTTCATTTTCTCAAGGATACTGTATCCTTTTTTTTCAGAGAAGCTGTTAAACACTCCCAACTCAGAATCGGGTGTGTACAGAGAGGAAAGTGCATCAAGAGGCCATTTTCTTTCGACGTAAACACGTGACTTTAGCCCAAAGCTTATGTTTTAGAAGTGATCTGGATAATGAAAGTGGAGTGGTCAATCCAAAAAACTGAACTCTTGGTTGAGTCGGTTATACAGTGGGCTGTGTGCAAACGGCTGCGAGACACTCTCTCCTTCTGTCCTTCTAAGTTCGAAATAGAAACCTTTGAATCATTTTTGCTCTGTGTTTAAGGGGTTTGTTTATTGAGAGTGTTGTGTATGTTCAGAACAGCATAATTATGTCTCGTTTCGAGATATTCTGAGTGCTGTGGGTATTCTATATTTTGTTCTTTGTGTTTCCATCCGCAATTCTGTAAATAACATTTTTTTAGTCTGTTTTCTAACCTGATAGTCAACCTAACTAGTTTACCCCAGTTGTTTTCACTGTGCACTTACAAACACGCATTGCAAATACACAGTCTGGGCTATCAGCTTAAGAATGCTTTGGGTGGTCAGGCCCAGTTAATAAAATAGTCTCTCTTTCATTTACTGGTCCTGATACTTCATTGGTCATGACTAATTTTAAATGTTACCAGGTTAGTGATATGGCCAATGATATCGGTCTCAGAGTAGGTCAGATCCATTGTGAGGGACAATTCAGATATATATCTTAAATTTACAAAAATAACTCATCGATAAACAAAGCAACGTTACTCAAGTTATGAATCAATGATACATGAGAAGCAATTTGGGCAAATATGTGCATCAATTCTTCTATTTCAATGAATGCAGAGATGCACTTCGTTCGCACATACAGACATACACATACACAGACACACACTGAGACATACACAGAGTCGCGCACACAGGTGGACACAAACGCATACATACACATACCTGAATAACTCATCTTTAACCAAAGCAACGTTACTCAAGCTATGAATCAATGATATATGAGAAGCAATTTGGGCAAATATGTGCATCAATTCTTCTATTTCAATGAATGCAGAGATGCACTTCGTTCGCACATACAGACATACACATACACAGACACACACTGAGACATACACAGAGTCGCGCACACAGGTGGACACAAACGCATACATACACATACCTGAAGACAAACAGAAAAGAAAAACCTGCAGACTATTAACTCGAAAGTGTTTGTCCAAGCAACAGTTAAATTCCAGAAAGGAGGCGAAATTAGATTGCCCCAAATGCTATTTTTCCTGTCTGGTTATTCTGCTCAACCAATTTGTGGGCTTTGCTTCCTGGAAAAGTTGTATTTTGCTTCAGGCAGTGGAAAGGATCCAATGAATCATCAACAGGAATCTTTCACTTTTGTTAAAGATGAATGGCATATTTTCACCTCTCACATTTTACTGTGAGAAGGAACAAGGAAAGAGAGTGAGCAATAAGCCGTGGTTTCTCCAATAGATTACGTTTTGACAGTCTCTGACTGAAATTGACAATAATGTTATCTGACCATCAAACTGGACTACGTGAGGCCTCATTGAAAATTATCTGGAATGTATGACTCCATCCTTGTTCCCTGCTCCATGTCGAAGCAACCTTTAATTTATAATTATACTCTCTTGGTGGCTAAGCAAATTTGAAGATATGTTCAAATGTGTTCTCCTGTTTTTTGTCCACTAAATTCATGTTGTCATAGTAACTGTGTTAAAATGTACACATTATTTTCTTAAATTTGAATCCTTAGCTCTAGTGTACCATGCCAGGGGAAATGTCCATCAGCGACGCACCTCTCATTCTCGACTCTGAAGTGATTTGGCCTTCTAAATGTGTATTAAACCAAGACGTGCATAGAAATGGTAAATCACCAACGTCATTTTCCTACTTAGGCGGACTCCAAAACTGGAGCACATAGATTTAAACTGAGAGGTGAAATATTGAAAAGGACAAAAGTGGTAACCGTTTCATGGAGTGCTTGGAATTAATTGCCATAAGTTCTGTTGGAAAATGCGACCATAACAGCATCTAACAGCCATTTGGATAAATACATTAAGAGGAAAGGTTTAGACGGAAATGGGCCAAATGCTGCCAAATGAGACTTGATTAATTCAGGACATCTAGTCAGCATGGGCAAGTTCGACAGAAGGGTATGTTTCCGTGCTTTATGA
>NW_025205488.1:0-7524 GCF_004010195.1 Chiloscyllium plagiosum | reverse complement strand
GTCCGAAAGGCACAACAAGTCAGACAGCATCCGAGAAGCAGGAAAATCGGCGTTTCGTGCAAAAGCCCTTAATAAGAAAATAGTGCTTATGATTAAGGGCTTTTGCCCAAAACGACGAATTTCCTGCTGTGCATTTCCGGCGCAACACTCTTGACAGTATCAATGGATTGAGTGAGAGTACACTACATGGATTGCGAGCAGCAGTTGGTCATTTAGCCCCTCGAGCCCTCTGCACCGTTTTGAATATGCAATGTTGATGTGAATATTGCTGCATAACACTTTCCTGTTTGTTCCCAGTTGGCATGGATTCTTTTGATCATCAAAGATCTATGGAACTGAACCTTGAATGTTTTCAGTAACCCATTCTTCACTGCTCTTTGGGGATGAGAACTCCACAGCTCACACAACGCTAAAGAGAAACGATCATCCCTTCTTCAGTCTGAAGTGTGAATGCCCTTATTCTCAAATGTCTTTCTCTCTCGACAATCTCCTGTGTTTTGAGACACAAGGATGCAACAACGAGGAACAGATATTGACTAATCACCCTTGATAACTGTCCACATGTCCATTAAATCTCTTCAATGAAATATATGCCAGATTTTGCCTCCATTGAATTTAGCAGAATTCCAGATAGCATAAGCTCACAAGAGTATAAGAAATTGGAACATAGAACATAAAAGAGTACAGTACAGCGCTTCAGCCCTCAATGCTGCGCTGATCTTTTATCCTACTCTAAAATTAAACTACACTACATACCTCATTTTACGATCATCCATGTGACTATCCAAGAGTTGCGTAAATGTCCCTAATGTATTGATTCCACGACACCTGCTGGCATATCATTACAAACACATCGGATCTCTCTCGTCAACCTTCCTCCAATCACCCTAATATTCTGGTCCCTTTGTGATCGATATTCCCACCTTGGGAAATACATTTCTGGCTTTGCACCCTATCTATGCATCTCGTCATCGTGCACACCTCTGTCAAGTTCTCTCATTATTCATCACTCGAATGAAAAAAAAAAGCCCGAGATCCCACAAACTTTCTTCAACAGTCATGCCCCTCCCCCTCCCAGTACAGGCAGCATCCTGGTAAATCACTCCTGCACTCACACTAAAGCTTGCATATTCTTTCTATAATCGGGCGACCAGAACTGGACACATCATTCTAAGTGTGATCGAACTAGGGCTCAATAGAGCAGCAACGTCCTGCTAATGAAAGCTTACACGCCAAATTGGGTAGCAACTTTGAAGGGTCTATGGACATTGACTTCAAGATCCCTTTGTTTTTCAACACTGCCAAGAATCCTGCCTTTGAAACTACAATCTGCATTTAAATTCTATCTTCTAAAATGACTCACTTCAGGAAACAGTAATTTTAGCAGAATTGGGACATTTAACCCAATGGATCTGCTGTGCCAATTGATCACGTTTGAAATGCTTCTCAGCCGTATTCTCGTGCCTTCTCCAACTGACCATTGATTACTCTGTGAATGAAAAACCTATTTCTGTCCGAAAGAAATTTCGATGTGTTTGCATGTAAGTTAGCATATCCACATGTATATGTGGTAGCTGTTTAATATGTGCAGTTATATTTGTGTGCATCTCTGTCTGTATCTCTGTGAAATGCTGTCTCTGTGGTTTTTCCAATGAATCAATTGGAATTGTGATCAACTCACGCCGCCCCCACGTCATCTGCCTGTCCCCTTGAATTTTATACACATACAATGACTTCTCCAAGCAACCACAAAAATAGCAGATATGCTTTTTTCTTACTCTGAGAGGACATCAAATACTGTGAAACTCTCACGATGCACGGTTGTTTAGTTTTTTTTTCAAATACTGTCTTTGGAAGCACAGAACAGTTTGTCTGATACGGAGTAATGTTGTTGTCCCTTTGTGATCGATATTCCCACCTTGGGAAATACATTTCTGGCTTTGCACCCTATCTATGCATCTCGTCATCGTGCACACCTCTGTCAAGTTCTCTCATCATTCATCACTCGAATGAAAAAAAAGCCCGAGATCCCACAAACCTTCTTCAACAGTCATGCCCCTCCCCCTCCCAGTACAGGCAGCATCCTGGTAAATCACTCCTGCACTCACACTAAAGCTTGCATATTCTTTCTATAATCGGGCGAACAGAACTGGATACAACATTCTAAGTGTGATCGAACCAGGGCTCAATAGAGCAGCAACGTCCTGCTAATGAAAGCTGACACACCATATGCGTTCAGAACAACGTTCAAATTGGGTAGCAACTTTGAAGGGTCTATGGACATTGACTTCAAGATCCCTTTGTTTTTCAACACTGCCAAGAATCCTGCCTTTGAACATACAATCTGCATTTAAATTCGATCTTCTAAAATGACTCACTTCAGGAAACAGTAATTTTAGCACAATTGGGACATTTCACCCAGTGGATCTGCTGTGCCAATTGATCACGTTTGAAATGCTTCTCAGCCGTATTCTCGTGCCTTCTCCAACTGACCATTGATTACTCTATGAATGAAAAACCTATTTCTGTTCTAAAGAAGTTTCGATGTGTTTGCATGTAAGTTAGCATATCCACATGTGTATGTGGTAGCTGTTTAATATGTGCAGTTATATTTGTATGCATCTCTGTCTGTATCTCTGTGAAATGCTGTCTCTGTGGTTTTTCCAATAAATCAATTGGAATTGGGATCAACTCCCGCCGCCCCCACGTCATCTGCCTGTCCCCTTGAATTTTATACACATACAATGACTTCTCAAACCAACCACAAAAAATAGCAGATATGCTTTTTGCTTACTCTGAGAGGACATCAAATACTGTGAAACTCTCACGATGCACGGCTGTTTAGTTTTTTTTTCAAATACTGTCTTTGGAAGCACAGAACAGTTTGTCTGATACGGAGTAATGTTGTTCTTGAAATTTTGCCATCACCAATGGGCCAGTTTCAGAGCTTTTAATTCCATTCTCACTTATACTTTGTAGGATTGCATTACAAATGATTTAAATTTAAAGAACGTACAATAAAGTCATCACATCACCTTACAAATGGTTCTGTCGGAGATGCTTGGATACGATTCCAATGCAAATACACTTTAATGTGCACATTCTGTTACGTATAATCTTCAAACATAAATTGCTTCGACATTACAGAGCAAACATATACATTACTCTACATGATCATATTGCACTCTGAGGGCCCTCAGTACAATAAGTATTCCTGCCTCTTTCAGCGTGTGTGAGTGTTCGTGGTGAAGGTGCCATGCACAGTGATACACAGAGACGAATACAGTCACAAAGATGCACACAAAGATGAATATTATAGAGTCACACAAATACTAATGCAGCCATACAAAGACAAATACTGATACACAGATGCACATGCACACAAAGATAGGCAATCATCAATACACACACAGTACACACACTGACCAAAATACAGATTTAGGAAATCTGGCAGTACTTACTTTTCTGCGTGATGACTTTCGCAATATTTTAGTCGCTCTGTGTGGTCTGTGTCAGTATTTCTGCTGTCCTCTGTACCCTCGCTAGAGCTTCACACATTTCGTTTAATAAGTCGACCAGAATTGAACACAATATTTCAAGTGTGGTGTTATGACACGTCAATGAAGCCTTCTGCTAATTACAGTTCGCAAGCTTTAGCTGCCTTGTAAGCTATTAATATACAAGTGAAAGAGAATTAACAAAATCAACTATTTTCAAAAACAAAAGAAAACAATTTATTCCTTTGTCTAAAAGTGATCATTAAACAGCAACTGTTCATAGCTCATGCTCACCATTATCTAAACTTGTAATCCGCATCCAACTTTATAACAACGTAGTATTCCAACCAAAACTTGTATTAAGAATACATAAACTTAATTTCTGAACCAGACAGCGGTTGTCGTATTCAATGCCCTACTTCTTCGGCTAAGCATCTCCCTGGGTTGTCTCCGGTAAAAATGCTTCATACAAAAAAAGTACCCTTGATAGAGAGTGTTTTAAATATCAGTCTCTCTCGATGGCAGTTTACTTCTGTGTAACATTCAAACTGACTGCCTCTTTATCATCCCAATATCGATCCTTCCATTTGTTCCATCTTGGCAAAACAATGAATACAAAATCGATTGAATTTTAGTATCCTGTGAAATAATTTAAACTGCTTGGTTAAATTCGAATTATTGTCAAAATAGCACACAAAACCTAGCTATCTATTCCACAGCGAGATTTACATATTTTTCGTTTTTCTGGAAACTCTGAGACTGCGAGTTATTCATAACAAAGGTGCTTGTGAACACTGTACAGAATACCATTCACTCTCTCTTTAAGCTACAGGGCACACTTCCACATTCATAGCAATGGCTTAATGCGGGCTTTATACAGCTGCATCACAACCTCCCGGCTCATAAAGTCAGGCCCCAGGTTAATGCAAGCCAGCGCACCATGTGCCTTCTTAACAACTCTAACAAACTGTGTGGCAACTTTGATGTATATTGACATAGACCCCAAATTACACTGTTCTTCCACATTACCAAAAATTGTGCCTTTAACCCTGCATGCTGTATTCAAATTCATATTTGAACACCCGAAGTGTATTATTCACACTTTTCCAGATTGCACTTCATCTGCCAATTATCAGCTCAATTCTGCATCCTGTCAATGTCTCGGTGAAACCTACAATAAGACTACACACTGTCCACAACTCGAACAATCTTAGTGTGATCAACAACATTCCTTATCCAGTCTTCCAATTATACATCGAAGTCAGTCATAAAGACCAGAAAGAGCAGATATCCCAGAACTAATCTCTAAAAAAACACCACTGCTCCCTGAGCTCCAGGGTGAATACTTTTCATCTTCTGTCTTCTATGGGACTGCCAATTATGGATCGAGATGTCTAGATCAACCTGCATCCCATGTCTCCTTACTTTCTGAATAAGCCAACCATGCGGAAAATTATGAAGGCCTTGGTAAAATCCATTTGCAACACATCCAATGTTCTACCTTCAACAACGTGTTTTGTCACATCGTAAATGATTTCAAATAGGCTTGTGAGGCATGAACCGCTCCACAAAAAGCCATGCTGAGTCTACCTAATCAAACTATGGTAATAATGAGTCCTGCATCTTGGAATCCTCTCCAATAAGTTGCTAACCACTGGCATAAGAATCACTGGTCTGTAATTACCAGGATTAACCCTATTCCCTTTCTTGAACAAGGAATAACATTTCCACCCTCAAATCACAAAGCACTACTCCAGTGGACAGTGAATGCGAAAAGATCAATACCAAAGCAATCTCTTTCCTAGCCTCTCATACTCACCTTGAGTCCGACCCAAAAGATTTATCTATCTGTGCGTTTTTCGAAATTTTCGGCAAATTCTCCTTCCTCCCATCAACCTGTTCCAGAATATCAGTCTGTTTCACGCTGTCCTCAGAAACATCAAGGGTTCTCTCAGTACAGAATACCGAAGCAAACTATTCATTAAAGACTTACTCTCGTCCCTCCAATACCAGGTGAAAGTACCCTACACCGACCCTGATCAGCCTTACCCTCACTCTGGCCAGTGTCTTGTTCCCCACATTAGTATAGAATGCGCTCTGATTTTGCTTAATCCTACCCATATTTTCACGCCTCTTTCCAGCTCCCGCTTAGTCCATTATTCAGTTCCTTCCTGACTACCTTGAAACCCTTTAAAGTCGTGTCTGATCCTTGCCCCCTCAAACATACGTTAGTTCTCTTCTTTCTCTTGTCTAGATGTTCCATATCCCATGGCTCAATTGAGGTATGGATCTCTGAATGAATGGGAGCTGTACCTCCTGTCATTTCCAGCAGGGGCTGCACGATTCCAACTGTTCGAGTCCATTTCAGCTGATTTGTCGCCACATTTATTTTATGTTCTCATTCCTGATATTGGACTCATCAAAATCTGATTCGTCAATCCTGTCCTATTTCTTTAAGACGACCCACATTTCTGCAACTTGGTAAAAACAATGACTGCAGACGCTGATTTCTGCAACTTGCCGTTCAAGTACTAATCCAATGATAATATAAATGTCTGTCCTTCTGTACCTTTACCCGACTTTCTTGCTCATATCCCTGGATCCCTGGGTACAACATCATGAAGCTCAGAAGCAATGTGCAAAATGTATACCTCACGCTCTCCTGTACAACCCGGGTATGGCTCACATTTAGCTCCCTAGTGTATGGAGTGCTGGAATTATGAAACTCAGAAGCACTGAAATGGGGTGTGTCGGGATGGCGTTCACTTCTGGTGTGTCCCGTGTGGTTCTCCATGTTGGACTGGGGAGTTTCAGCAGTTTTTTCTCACATCTTTGAAATCTGGCCAGTGCCTGTCCACCGAGCATCTGTGTTTGTCCTTTTCAGATGATCGTGTGGTCAGTTACATGAGAAAGCCACTCACGTATGTTTGGAAAGGCAGGCATCTAACTTGTCACTGAGAGGCTTCTGACTGACGCATGTCCTTGAAATTTACGTTATGGTGCTGAGGTTGGTTTGCTGCAGGTTGTGCAGTGATCTGCCTCTGATATTCCGGGAGTGATGAGGATTAGTGACCCAACTCTGAATGAAGCACGGGGACTGTAGTTCTAGCAACTGGGTGCATAGCATTACCAACAAAAGAGCAGAGGCTCCAGTGTGGGGTTGATCTGAAACCACGGAGTGAGTGCGTTTGGGGAAAGGAGTTTGGCCGTATACACACATTGTTTTCCAAGAACAGTTTCTCAAGCTACACGTAACTCAGGAGTTGAGTGTACGGGGGCACTGATGTAACAATGAATCCGTCACAGTGCAGTATCACCTCCTTGAACACGACCTGCAGCTTCACACCAGGGGGTGGACCGTGCTTCCACGGGTTGTTAGGGTCACACTTTCATTCATCTTCTTTGATCCGGACTTTCCAGGCAGGAGGGCGGTGCCATATCGATCATCTCCTCGTATGTCGACGTCAGTGTCACCGTTTGGTGACGGAAAAAATATATCGTGTATCAGAACAACAGGGCAGTTGGAACATCAGAGAGCAGACGATTCGGGAATGGAGCACCACGTCCGATGTCTGAACGGTTTGGAGTGAAACCTCCAGTGCGCACTGTATCACTAAGTCCAGTATTGTTTCTTCATTTCAGTAACATCTTCCCTGCCAGTCTCACTGAAATCAAAATGACTTGTTATATAATACGTTAAATTCCACTACTAAACTATTACAGACTGACTTCACTTATCGATATCCATTTCCATAATCTCCAACTTCCCTTGATAATTTAATATCCTGTTTATCTTAGTTTAATCGCCAAACTTAGTTACAGTACATCTGTTCCCTCCTCCTGATTGTTGATGCAGATTGGAAATAACTGAAGACTGAGCACCGGCCACTATACGGCTCCAATGGTTATGGTCTGTCAAACAGATTAAATCTGATTTATCCTGGGTGCCTGCTGCCTGTTTGATAACCAATCCACCCCCATTCTTGTGTAAAACATTCGAAGGGTTGAGTAAGAATGCCGAGCATTA
>NW_025205487.1:2779-10564 GCF_004010195.1 Chiloscyllium plagiosum | reverse complement strand
ATTGAGCGAATCGCAAAACAGAAAGCATTAAACGCGGAACACAAACAAAACTGTCAAACCAAATGCATTTTCAGACACAGCGAGCATGAATGCTAAATGTGAGACAGTCCGAGGGCATGAGCCATAAAGTAATCACACAACTAGCAACAGGGCAGTTCCAAACTACTCTTTCAAACAGGCTGGAGCCTTAGTGCACCACCACTTCTCAGACAGTGCTTAAAAGAGAGAAAGAAAGAACATAATAAGAATGGGCCATAAAAAGTGAATTTCACCAATCACTGCCTCGATTAGATTACCTTTCCATTCCGATGTCTCCAGGACGGAAATGAAGGAAATGGGAGAAACTGAATAACATATGACATCGAAATTCATTGGAACGTTTTTCTCATTGTCCAGAAAACCAAATAACAACGAGCCGATTCACCGTCGGACTTTGTTTCTCAACTGCGATGAAATAACAGTCTCCATTCGGTTCCTGTAAAAACTCAACTTGCCGGGAATATAAAGCAACAGTAGAGCTGCTTGCGATTTTCTACGCGGAAGGCCAAAACGATCATGACAGCACAGACACTTTGGAAAATTCCGCACTTTCTCACGTCACAGTTAAATCCCCGCGAAACAACCGCATTTTATTTCTGTTTTAAACATCAACACAGCGGGGATCGAAACAGCATTTTAACAAGCTGCGTCGTTGGAGTTGATCAGCAGAAATGGCAGCGGTGGGATTCAAACACACGCCCCTGTCGAGACTGAAGCCTTAATCGAGCGCCCTAGACCGCTCAGCCACACTACCAGCCAGCCGCGTTCCCCATTTTCTTGCAGTTCCAATTGTGCTCCTGCATAACAACAGATGCAAAGTCAAGAGAAAAGCGTTCCATGGTCCCTCTCAGACTCGCACAGCTGCTGGGATGTGCCCGTCGACGATATCAATTTCGTAGCAGATAATGATAGCCCATCAATCCAGACAAAAATCAATGGTAAGCTGAGTCTATCTTCTCATACTCTTTTCAGCTACAAATGTATCTGTGAGTGCGTGAGAATATATGATCGGTTATGATTTGGTCAAATAACCATGAGCTGCTTGACTTTACTGGAATTGCCATTCTTGCTTTGCTTAGTGATTTCACACATTGCTCGAAACAGGACGACTTTCACGTTTACACGGGACATGAAACACACCGGACTACAGGGAATATGCACAAAGCTGAGCAGGCCGTGTTCCACATCATACCGTGCAGCATAGTTTCAGTCACTGTGTCGTTTTTTTTTTCAGAATAAGAGTCCCAAAGAATGTTCTCCACCCTAAAACCGGTGGTGGCATTACAATGCGAGAACGACAGATCACATTGAGAGAATGCTCTGACCTCGGAGCCAGTTCGAGATGCCACTTTCCTTGCCTTTTACCTTAACCATGCAATTTGCTGCTGAGATGTTCACTCCTGGACATGAGCCACATGGATACCAACTGAGTTGGAAACCTGTGTGGGAATCGAGGAGAAGCGACTCAATCAATTTTGCTAAATTCCGTGGTGCTTTTTAGAAATGCAGGTTTCTGTTCACTCTGTCGATTCCTCCGTTTCAGTTCCAAAGTGGCCTTGATCTCAGGGCGCAACTTAATACTAGCGACGCTCTGAGAGTGTAATTTCATTTCATTGCTGTTGCTGATTGAATGAGCCACTAACGTGCGAACTGCTCCAAAAGATGATTCAGGACCTCTGGTGCCAACATTCGCACGTCGAATAATGACAGACAGCTTCCAAATGAGGTATTTCAGAGACGACTTTGTGGTACATTTGACAGACAGACAAGTTCAGGAATGCGTGGTGCGCTCTGACACCAGCGCATCAACTTCTTCCCTGTCTTTGAACCGGGCCGCCTGCGCAAGGAATGCAAATGCGGTACTGCTTTTCGTGGAAGGATCAGAAGGCGGCAACTACACTCTCAAACAGAGTGGCATATGATCACAACCTGGTTGGAGAAAAACTTTACAATGCTTTGCACAGTCATGAAATGGACTTGCATTACCTTTCACTACGAGAGCAGATTTGTTCAAACAAATTCGAAGGCAGCTTTGCAGATGGGAAAGCAAGCAAGAAAGCTCCGTTCTTGTACATGTAAAAGGTGGCAGTTGAAGAACAAATCAGTTTCTGTCCAGCTTCGAACTGGGGGCCTTTCGCGCGTAAGGCGATCGTGATGACCACTGCACTACAGAAACAAGCCTCAGCCGTCCTTGCTGCGGCTTAGTGGCATCCAGCACTGAGAGTTGAAGCCATTCTACTTTTCACCTTTGTGTTTTCAATAGCTCGTTGTTTAATGGGACTTGTTTAATTTTGGCTATGTGGTGAGCATGGACGAGGTCCACCGAAGTATCTGTTTCCACGCGGTGTGCCCCAATAACGTTGTGTTACTGCCTCCGGCATTAAAGGATTTCTTTTTAGCGGAGCTTGCCATCGCAAGCTGTGGCACAATCACTTCATCTGTTCGACTTCTCACGGGAAAGTAGTATTATGAAAGTAGGATCTTTCGCGTGTTACGTGAACGTGATGACCACTACACGACAGAAACAAGCCTCAGCCGCCCGTGCTACGTCTCGGCGGCATCCAGCCTTGAAAGTTGAAGCCATTCTACGTTTCACCTTTCTGTTTCCATTAACTCGTTGTTGTCCAGCGTAATTGGCATTTTGAAAAAAAAAAGACACGTTTCCAACTCAGTTCCAACACACAATTTCAACTCAGTTGGTATCCATGTGGCTCATGTCCAGGTGTGAACATCTCTGCAGCAAATTGCACAGTTAACGTAAAATGCAGAAACACGTACACACCAACCTGCACCAATATCTGTCTTCTGTTATTAAACAGGTACAGCCAGTAACACAAGCACACAACCTTCCACCACTACCCTGTCTCCTGCCATTAAGCTGATATATGCAGAAACACATTCAATCCTCTATCATCACGCTGTCTCCTTCCATTAAATAGATATACACAAAAACACACACAGAACTCTTCACCAAAATCCTGTTTCTTGCCAGTAATCCGATATACACTAAAACACACAACACAAGCCTCCACCACCACGTTGCCTCGCGCTATTAAGCAGATATACGCAGAAGCACACACACACACACACAACCTTGCTCCAACACCTTGCCTCCGGTCAATAAACAGATATACACAGAAACACACACAATTCTCTAAAGCACCTCCCTGTCTCCTGCCATTAAACAAATATAACAGAAACACACACAATCATACGCGACCACACTGTCTGCTGCCATTACACAGATCTACACAGAAACAAACGCAACACACTCACACACACAATGGTGCACCATCACACACTCTTCAGCAATTAAACAGGTATAATAAGAAACACACACATCTCTCGACACCATCCCCCTGTCTCCTGCCATTAAATAGACCTACACAGAAACACACACACACACAACCCTTCACCACCACATGGTTTTCTGCCATTAAACAGATATACACAGAAACAAACAAACACACGCGCACACACGCACACAAACACACACGCACACACAACACTTGACACCCAATTTGTCTCCTGTCATGAAGCAGATATACACAGAAACAAACACTCACAACTCTAGGCCACCACCCTGTCTCCTGTCATTAAACAGATATACAAAGAAAGACTCATACATACACAACCCTCCACCACCATCCTGTCTCCTGCAAGTAAGCACATCGACACAGAAACACAGATATTCTACCCTCCACTACCACACTGTGTCTTGCCATTAAATAGATTTACGCAGAAAAACACACACACCAGCCTCCTCCACCACCGTGTCCTGCAGTTAAACTGATACATACAGAAACATACACACATATTTCCAGCACCACCCTGTCTCCTGTCATTAAGCAGTTAAACACAGAAACACAGACACATCCCTCATCCACCACAGTCTCCTGTTATTAAACAGTTATACACAGAAACTCACACGCACACTACCCTCCACCACCACCCTGTCTCCAGACATTAAATAGATGTATACAGAAACACACGCATACAACACTCCACGATCACCCTGTGTCCTGCTATTAAACAGGTGCACACAGAAATACACACAATCCTTCATCACCACCCTGTCTCTTGCCATTAAACAGAAATGCACTGAAACGCACACACATCCCTCGACCACCACCCTGTTTCCTGCCATTAATCAGATATGCACAGAAACACACACACACACAACCCTCCACGATAGCCCTGTCTCCTGCCATTATACAGATATACACAGAAACATGCACACAATCCTTCATCATCACCCTGTCTCCTGCCCTTAAATAAAAATACACAGAAACACATACACACACAATCCTCCACCACCACCCTGTATCCTGGAATTAAACATATATACACAGAAACACACACATACCGTCCTCCTCCAATACCCTGTCTCCTGAAAATAAACAGATATGCACAGAAACATATACGCATATCTTCAGCACCACCCTGCCTCCTGCCATTAAACAGATATACACAGAAACATACATGCATATCTTCTGCACCACCCTGTCTCCTGCCATTAAACAGATAGACACAGAAACACACATACACACAACCCTCCACGAACACCAGTCTGTCTCCTGTCATTAAGCAGATATATACAGAAAAACGCACAGACATCCCTGCACCACCACCTTATCAACTACCAAGAAACAGACTGGCACAGAAAAAAAAAACGCACAGACAACCCTCCACCACCACCCTGTCTCCCGCCATTAAGCAGGGATATGCAGAAACACATACACACCAACCTGCACCAACACCTCTCTCCTGTTACGAAACAGGTACAGACAGAAACACAAGCACACAACCTTCCATCACCACCCTTTATCCTCCCATAAACAAATCTATGCAGAAGTACACATACACAACCCTCCACCATCCCGCTGTCTCCTTCCATTAAACATATATACACAGAGACAGACACACACAAGCCTCCACCACACCCTGTTTCCTGCCATTCATCAGATATACATTGAAACATACAACACAACCCTCCACCACCACGCTGTCTCCCGCAATTAAGCACATATACACAGAAACACACACACACAACCCTCCACTAACACCCTGTATCCTGTCAATATAGGAAATACACAGAAACACACACACATCCCTCCACCACCACACTGTTTTCTGCCATTAAACAGATATACACAGGAACACACACACACACACACACACACACACACACACACACACACACACACACACACACACACACACACACACACACAATCTTTGACACCCAATTTGTCTCATGTCATTAAGCAGATATACACAGAAACACACACGCAACCCTCCACCAGTCTCCTGTAATTAAACAGATATATACAGAATTACACCCACAACACTCCAGCACCACCCTGTCTCCGGCTATTAAACAGTTATATACAGAAACACACACTCACCATCCTCCACCACCACGCTGTCTGCTGCTATTAAACAGAAATTTACAGAAACATACAGCAACCCTCCACGACCACCCTGTCTCATTTCATTAAACAGATATACACAGGAACACAAACACACACAACCCTCCATCACCACCCTGTCTCCTATGATTATAAAGATATACACAGAAACACGCACACACCACCTTCCACCACCACCCTGTCCCCTATCATTAAACAGATATGCACTGAAACACGCACATACTCCCTCCACCACCACCCTGTCTCCTGCCATTAAACGGATATACACAGAAACACAGACCCATACATCGCCCTACCATCACCTTGTCTCCTGTCATTAAACAGATATGCACTAAAACACACACACATCTCTCCTCCACCACCATGTCCTCAGCAATTAAAAAGATATACACAGAAATACACACACGCACAACCCTCCACAACCACCCTGTCTCCTGACATTATACAGATATACACAGAAACACACACACACTACTCTTGGCCAACATCCTATCTCCTGCCATTTAACAGATATACACAGAAACAAACACTCACAACTCTCGGCCACCACCCTGTCTCCTGTCATTAAACAGATATACAAAGAAAGACTCATACATACACAACCCTCCACCACCATCCTGTCTCCTGCAAGTAAGCACATAGACATAGAAACACAGATATTCTACCCTCCACTACCACACTGTGTCTTGCCATTAAATAGATTTACGCAGAAACACACACACACCAGCCTCCTCCACCACCGTGTCCTGCAATTAAACTGATAGATACAGAAACATACATACATATTTCCAGCAACACCCTGTCTCCTGTCATTAAGCAGTTAAACACAGAAACACACACACATCCCTCCTCCACCATTGTCTCCTGTCATTAAACAGTTATACACGGAAACTCACACGCACACTACCCTCCACCACCACCCTGTCTCCATCCCTTAAATAGATCTATACAGAAACACACGCACACAACACTCCATGAACACCCTGTGTCCTGCTATTAAACCGGTGCACACAGAAATACACACAATCCTTCATCAACACCCTGCCTCTTGCCATTAAACAGAAATGCACTGAAACGCACACACATCCCTCGACCACCACCCTGTTTCCTGCCATTAATCAGATATGCACAGAAACACACACACACACAACCCTGCACGATAACCCTATCTCCTGCCGTTATACAGATATACACAGAAACATGCACACAATCCTCCATCATCACCCTGTCTCCTGCCGTTAAATAAATATACACAGAAACACACACACACACACACAATCCTCACCACCACCCTGTATCCTAAAATTAAACATATATACACAGAAACACACACATACCATCCTCCTCCAATACCCTGTCTCCTGCAAATAAACAGATATACACAGAAATATACACGCATATCTTCAGCACCACCCTATCTCCTGCCATGAAACAGATATACACAGACACATACACGCATATCTTCAGCACCACCCTATCTCCTGCCATGAAACAGATATACACAGAAACACACACGCATATCTTTAGCACCACCCTGTCTCCTGCCATTAAACAGATATACACAGCAACACACATACACACAACCCTCCACGAACACCAGTCTGTCTCCTGTTATTAAGCAGATATATATAGAAAAACGCACACCACCCTGCACCACCACCTTGTCAACTACCATTAAACAGACTGGCACAGAAAAAAAAAAACGCACAGACAACCCTACACCAACACTCTGTCTCCTGGCATTAAACAGATATACACAGAAACACACACACACACACAACCCTCCACCACCACACTATTCTCGTGCCATTGAGAAGATATACATAGAAATACACACACACAACCCTCGTCCATCACCCTGTCTCCTGCCCTAATACAGATATACACAGAAGCAGACACACATACAGAACCCTCCACCACCACCCTGTTTGCTGCCATTAATCAGATATGCACTTAAACATACACATACACGCACAGAATCGTCCGCAATCACACACTCTCCGGTGATTAAACAGATATAAACAGAAACACACACACACATCTCGACACCAACACCCTGTCTCCTGCAATTGAACAGACATACACAGAAACACACAGAAACACACGCACACACACACGCACACACAACCTTTGAACAGCAATTGTCATTAAGCAATTAAACAGATATTTACAGAAACATACAAAGAACCCTCCACTACCACCACCCAATCTCCCATCATTATAAATATATGCACAGAAACACGCACACTCATTCCTCCAACACCACACTGTCTCCTGCAATTAAACATATTGACACACAAACACACACACACAC
>NW_025205487.1:0-2317 GCF_004010195.1 Chiloscyllium plagiosum | reverse complement strand
ACACACACCACCCTCCTCCACCACTCTGTCTCCGGCAATTAAACAGATATATACAGAAACATAAAGACATATCTTCAGCACCACCCTGTCTCCTGCCATTAAACAGACATAGACAGAACCACACACACACACACACAACTCTCGACTATCACATTGTTTTCTGCCATTAAATAGATATACACAGAAACACACACGCACACACAAGCATTGAGAACCAATTTGTTTCCTGTCATTAAGCAGAGATACACAGAAACACACACACAAACCTCCACGACCATCCTGTCTACATTCATTAAAACAGTTATTTGCAGAAACACACACTCACCAACCTCCAAAACCACCCTGTCTCCTGCCATTAAACAGATATACACAGAAACACACACACACCACCGTCCACCATAACCCTGTCTCCTGCCAATAAACAGATATACATAGAAATACACAAACACACAACCGTGCACCACCACATTGTTTTCTGCCATGAAGCAGATATACACAGATACACAGGCATAACCATCAACCGCCGCCATGTCTCCTGCCATGAAACAGATATAATCAGAAACAAACATATACCATCCTCCACCACCAACCTGTCTCCTGCAATTAAACAGGTATACACAGAAACACACACACATAAGCCTCCACCACCATCCTGTCTCCTTCAATTAAACGGGTATACACAGAAACACACACACATAAGCCTCCACCACCATCCTGTCTCCTGCAATTAAACAGGTATACACAGTAACACACACACACACAGAACCCTCCCCACCACGCTGTTTGCTGCCATAAATCAATTATACACAGAAACACAAACATACACAAACCTCCATTACCATCCTGTCTCCTGCCATTAAACAGGGATACACAGAACTACACACACACCACTACGCAAGCAAATTGTTTTCTGCCAATGATCAGATGTACACAGAAGCACACACACAACCCTCCACTACCACCCTGTCTCCTGCAATTTAATAGATATATAGAGAAACACTCAACCCTCCACTACCAACCTGTCTCCTGCAGTTCAATAGATATATACAGAAACGCACATATACAACCCACCACTACTACCCTGTCTCCTGCAATTCAACAGATATATACAGAAACACTCACACACACCCACACTACCTCCCTGTCAGCAGCCATTAAACAGATTTATGCAGAAATAGACACACACAACCCTTCACCACTACCTTATTCCCTGCCATTAAGTAGATATACACACAAACACGCACTCTACACTTCACCACCACCATTTCTCCTGCCACTAAACAGATATACACAGAAAAACACACACAATCCTCTACCACCATCCTGTCTGCTGATATACACTCAAATATACATATATACACACAAACACACACGCGTCCGTCCACCACCACCCTGTTCTGCTGCCATTTAGCAGATATACACAGAAGTATACACACAGAACTCTCGACCACCATCACGTCTCCTGCCCTGAAACAGATATACACAGAAACACCCACATATACAGAACCCCCACCACCACCCTGTTTGCTGCCATTAATCAGATATACACATAAACACACACACACACAACCCTCCACACTCACACTCTCTCCGACGATTAAACAGATATAAACAGAAACACAAACTCATCTCGACATCATCACCCTGTCTCCTGCCATTAAACAGACATGCACAGAAACGCACACACACAACCCTCCACCACAACCCTATCCCATGCGTTTAAACAGCTATACGTAGAAATGCACAAACACACAACCGTTAACCACCACATTGTTTTCTGCCATTAAACAGATATACACAGAAACGCACACACACACAAACACACACAAAACCCCCGACCAACAACTTGTTGCCTGCCATTAAGCAGATATACACAGAAACACACGCACAACCCTCAAGCACCACCACGTCTCCTGCCATAAAACAGATATACTCAGAAACTAACACATACCACCCTTCACCATCAACCTGTCTCCTGCAATTAAACATATATACACAGAAATACACACAACCAACCTCGACCACCACCCTGTCACCTGCCATTAAACAGATATACATAGCAACACACAAAAAAACCTTCTACGAACACTCTGTCTACTGAACTTAAAAAGATATAAACAGAAACATACATAACCCTCCACCACCACCTTGTCACCAGCCACTAAGCACACAGACACAGAAACACAGACACTCTACCCTCCAACACCACCGTGTCTTCTGCCATAGAATAGATATACGCAGAACCACACACAACCCTCAATGACAATCCTTCCTCCTGCCATTTAACAGGTATACAGAGAAACACACACACACCATC
>NW_025205486.1:8496-10564 GCF_004010195.1 Chiloscyllium plagiosum | reverse complement strand
GTTTGCTCATGTTCCATCACTCTGTTGCTGGCCGCCACCTACAGCTACAAACTGGTATTTCAGTTACATTAGCTGGATATCACTGCAAAACCTCATCTCCTTTATTCACAAAATAGTGTGCTGTCATGTTGCATAACCAATAACATCAAACTTAAATGTAAAATTCCCAGAGAATGTACGCTGCTATAAATTCCTAACATCTGCCAAACTCCCAGATACATTTATAACGGAAGAGCATTATTTTGGACATAAGAGTCAACGAGTAAAGGTAATGAATACAATCAGATCAACAAAGATATGATATTAATTTAATATGTTTTAATTAATATATTTTTATTGATAAATACAACCTTGTTATACCTCGTTGCACTCAATACAATTCTGCACATCAAGATGATCTGTTCATTCATCAAGTGTAGTGATAGAATGGTAGCCTTTGTTACAACACGGGGTAAACCCCTCTGCTAATTTAACCCAGCAACACAGAAAAAATCACCCAGTGCTGTAATCTGTTAAAATTCAAGAGACAAAGACTATCTCAGAGGTTACTATTTAAAGTAAAAATTAACAACTTTATTCTTTAAGTCCAACAGGAAATATTAAAACCTGCAACTTTTTACAATTCCTTTCTCTTAAACCTATCTGTTACTTCCCATTCTTCAATACTAGTCTGATAAAAAAAAATCCCCATTAAGTATTACAAAGAAAAATCATGTTTGAAACCAGTCAGCATTGCCGAATTTCTTCTGTCGATTTTCTCCAGGTCGGTTTCGATGTTCTGCTGTGCAAACCCCTCCCACAGTCAGGTACCTCTCAGCGAGGTCTTGAGTTGGCAGCCTACATTTGCTGGTCTTTTTGCAGTTCTCTTTCAACTGTTCAAAACTGACCGGTTTGTAGCCCAAAACATTGGATCAATTCATTGATTTTAATATTATTAAAATACTAAATTCAAACTTGATTGGATTTTGGTAACTTGGGGCATAATTGAAACAGATTGGCCAAATTTCAACTTGTTTTTGTCTCATGGCAACCCAGCTGCTGCTAGCTGTTTTGCTAAAGTGTTACATTTAGATTACAATATGGAAACAGGCCATTTGGCCCAACAAGTCCACACCAACCCTCCAAAGAGTAACCCACTCAGATACATTCCCCTACCCTTTATGTATCCCTGTCTAATGCAACTAACACTATGGGCAGTTTAGCATGACCAATTCACCTGAACTACACATCTCTGGATTGTTGGAGGAAACTGAGCCACCTAGAGGAAACGTATGTGGACACGGAGAGAATATGTGAACTCCACACAGTCACCTGAGGCTGGAATCAATCCCAGGTCCCTGGCGCTTTGAGGCAGCAGTGCTAACTATTTGACCAAAGTAAAAACTATCATGTATCTTAGCCTCTTGCTTTTGTGGGAAAATACCAATGGAAATAATGACTGAGGTTGTGTAATTATACTTTGACGAATTATAGGGTGTATATCATAGGGGTGTTAGTGGGGGCTGTGTCCTGAGCCCGTTAGCCTCTCTGTTCTTCAGCAACAAGGTGAGAGCTGCACTGTGCTTATCCTTAACTTGTGCGGAATGGAAGTAAAGTTGTTTGTATCATTGCATAAGTATAGGCTGACTCGAGAGAGTGCTGTGGGCTAGTGGAGACAGTGTGGTAGCCTCTCCATGAATTTACGAAAAATAAACCTTCTTGAAACAAGACTCGAAGCCTCAGACTAAGTAATTTCCTTGACAGAATCTGGCATGGTCAGGCAGGGTCCCAATTAATATGGCATCCGAAAAAAAAAAAGTAAATGAGGAAATAGTGAATATAGTGGTCGGTGCCCAACTGAAATAGGCTGGAGACTTAGAGATGAAAGTGTGGTGAACTCATCTCTACCTACCTCGACACTGTCCTATACCCCCTAGTCCAGGAACTCCTCACATACGTTCGAGACACCACCCACGCCCTCCACCTCCTCCAAGACTTCCGTTTCCCTGGCTCCCAATGCCTCATCTTCATCATGGATATCCAATCCCTCTACACCTCCATCTGCCATGACCGGGGCCTCCAAGCCGTC
>NW_025205486.1:0-6806 GCF_004010195.1 Chiloscyllium plagiosum | reverse complement strand
CAGCATCTGCAGTCCTCACTTCCATCTGGAGACTTTGAGAACTTGTGGACAGAAGAGAAATACCAGTGAGTGCTTATAGTATATTAGTGCATGCGGGCACAGGTAACAGGTTTTGTTTTCTCTTTTCCTTCCTTGGTGGGTGACATTTTATTTGTAGATTATGGAAATGGGAAATGGAGCCAGCAATCAGTGCCTCGCTGGGAACATGGATGTGAGGCACCCTGAAGATGGCCCAAAGCTGGAAAAGCCAACAAAGACATTGTAAGGTGATAAGATCGCAGCAAGAGGTAGGAGACCCCATTGTTCCACCAGGATCATCGGTGCTCGTGAAACATGAGATTCCGGGTAAGTCATTCCTTTTTGTAGTGATCTTTATCGATGGTCCCACAGGTGTTGGCCCAATGGAGGCTCTTTTGATTTCAGTAAATTAAGGAATGGCAAGGAATTATTCAGGAAGGAGGTGACAATCCCAATTGGGACAAATGTTATATGATGCATTGCTTCGTTAAATGGTTAGAGGTGGCTATGCGCCATCAACCTCCCAAATCTAAACCTAAGAAAGATGCTGGTTCACAGAAGGAGACACCTTCAAGTGCCTCGAGGGGGCTATTTCCCAGCTTGACTCTCAGGAGGATACAGTTAGGGAGAACATCCTCCTGGCAGCAGCTGTGCGAGAACAGCAGCCCCAGTCTCTTCAACCTCCCCATGACCCGGATATAGTCCATACTCCTGGCCTACCTGCAGCCCCACCTGATTCTATCCAACTCACTACGGTGCAGACTCACAGTCAGACTAAAATGCATCACCCAAATATGGCATTTGGAATATTCTCAACTGTCTCTGATGCAAATAAACCTTCTAGTTCCATCGCTCCCAACACCCAACTACCCCAACTGATGGTCAGTGATATAGCTGTCCTGAAGCCTTGGTCCCCCTCTGATGTTAGAAGCATGATGGATGAGGCTGCTTACCCATTAAAGAAGCCAATCTCCATCCATAACTGGCTGGTCCAAACATGCCAAATTTATAACCCCTTACCTGGGGATGTTCTGTTCCAACACAAAGTTGCCATGGCACCGTCTGGATGGCTGTTAAGGATTCCTTTTCAGTCCCAGCCAGGGAAAATGTGGATTGGATAGAGGAATCCACAGAGGAGCAGCGGGGTCAGGGAAATATTCCCCGGGATGAGGAGCTCCAGAACCGAGCTGTGCAGACCAGCTCGAATGGGACCAGGCATCAGAGCGACTTTAGGGAGGTCACTCAATGCCTTCAAGCAAAAGGGAAACCCCGTGTTGATTTCATCGCCGGTTTTACGGACATGTGGGAATAATCTGTGGGAGTCCCTCTGGAAGGAAACAATCCTTTGGTGGTAGAGACTCTGTAAAATTGCGTTGAGCCCCAGATAGCTCAGACTTTCAAACTTACCAATCTCCCTTGGCAACAGCAGAATTGAGGGGCTGTAATTACCTCTCTCACTAATATGGACCAACAAGGTCTATTTGTTAAGAGCTCTGTGGGTCCTAAGGGCCAGTTTTTCCACTATCACTAATCTTATAACAAAAGGTCTTGATGTTCAGGGGAAGCGTGTTAAGGTTTAGTCAATTCCAGTGCGGGTATTTTGTCTGTACTCCCCTCCATCTCCGCTATCAGTATACCCTGAATTCACATTGTGGAATCACTCTCCAAACCTGCTCCCATTCAGGTAGGTCAGCTCCAGGTCCGGGAGACATTTGTCATTGCCAAGAATCCAGCTGTTTCCCTGGTGGGTCACCAAGCCCTGTGTAAACTTGGTGCTTCAAGCCACTGGTCTGATCAGGGCCTGTTCCTGGAGCTCCCTGATCACACTGTGGTGAGGCCCTGAGTTTGCTGTTGCAGTGCTCTCACCCTGTCACACAGGTGCTGTTGTACTGCTGGCAACTACAGAACAACCCTGTGAACCTCTCCTGTACCTCCTGATAGTGGATTTAGAAGGAAGTTCTGATCCCTGCTTAAGCTTCCTCTATCACCTTCTCTTTACATCCCGCTTTCCCATAATGATGCATTGCACAGCCCGTTTTACCCACTGTCTGGTTCCTGACTTATATGCAAGCCTCACAACCCCTTGGTTAGGCTAGTCAGGTTCACTGCAGTTGAATGGGCAGATTAATTTCAGTCACGTGGGCAAGTTCCTTCAGTACAGCTTGATACTGTCCAATCAGCTTTGTTTGTGATGGCTCCCACCTCGGTGCCCCATATCACTGTGTCTGTAAGGTCCCCAAATTGGCCTGAGGAAGTTGGTCTTATGATCCATTCATTGTCCTGTGGTGAATCTCTAAGGGAGACCCACTCCTGGACCTTCCAGATTATTGCATTCTCTGATGAGGCCAGTTGTGTCTGGCTCCCATCTGCCTATTGGCTGGTAATTCTATTGGCTGGTAATCAGCCACCCTCACCCCATGACTATATGCCCCACTGCTCCGAGTATCCGCCTCCCATTTCCCTGAGGATAATCCATAAAAATCATGTGGTGTTGGTGCTTTCTCCTCTGCTGCACCGTGTTCCTGTCCATCCTGGTACGGTCCTCCCTTGAGTCTATCAATATAGACTGTGCCCTGATGCTGAAATAGACATTCACCCTTTATTGATGTTCTGCTCTCTCAGGGGGTGTTGTGTCCTACTCACAATCCTGTCATAATCCCATTTTACCAATTCCCATACCGGGCAGGAACAATGAGTGGCAGTTTGTTCAGGATTTGCGTGAAGTAAATCAGATTATTATCCTCATGGCACCGGTCGTCCCTGATACCAATGTCATCTTTCCCTCACTCCCCCCTCCCCCCGGATTCGGCTTGTCCCACTGTCATTGACACTGCTCAGTGTTTTGCTCCATTCCACTGCATGAGGATAGCCTTCACCTCTGGGAAGCCGGGCAGTGTGTGCAGTGACAGGGTGAAGGGATCTGCCTCAGCTCTCTCTGCCTTGGGGCAGCACTGTGTTGTAATATGCTGATGACCTCCTCGTCACCTCACGGTCCCACATTGACTGTCAGTGGGACTCTGGGACCTTGTTGATCCACTTAGCCCCCAGTGGGCACCGTGTTTCTGCTGCCAAGATACAAACATGTCATTCCTCGGTACAATATCGCGGCTGCATCCTGGAGAACGGGACCTGGCACCTGGGTCCTGATCATGTTGCTGCTGTTGTGAATGCCCCGTGACCTACCACACAACAGGAGTTGCTGTCTTTCCTCGGTGTGGTGAACTACTGAAGCCAATGGGTGCCTGAATATTGGTGCATGGATGTGATTTTGCCTCAGGTTAGCCTTAAGGTTCAGCCTCATTCTATTGATTGGACCCCGAGTGGCAGTGAGCATTTGAGGAACTCCAGACTACTCTGACACCGGCCCCAGCGTTGGGCTTACTCGATTATCATAAACCTTTCATCCTCTATGTTAGTGAATGAGAGGGTTTCACCAATGAGGTTCCCTAAATGGATAGAGGCATTTCTCACCAGAAGAAATGATGCCTGAGAGTAGTAAATGTATTATGAAAGATATAACCCCCTGATTTAGATTACCAGGACAATGAATAGTGACAGGGTTACCCAGTTAACTGGGAAAATAGGAACAGCACTGTGTGCAATATTGGGATTTGTGTGCAACGTTCAATGACATGCCAGGAATCTGGACTAAAGTGGCATGAAGCATTGCGTATTACCCTGTACACCCTCCAAAACCAGGTTAATAGAACTACTGGTCTCACTTTGTTTGAAACTCTTATGGGAAGACCCCTGACTACTTGTATCTGACCCCCTCTGTCTAACATCAAAAATAGACATGATATGGATGGATGGGTTAACCAGACAATACACCCAAGCCCTGAGTGAAGTGTTCATGGGGAATCATTCAAAGATAATAGAGGCCATGCCCAAAACCATGGGTCAAACACACGCAGTTTTAGACCTGGCAAATTCATGGATGTTAAGTATCTTAATAAAGGTTTTGCCTCTCCTAAGTGGAAGGGACCGTATCAAGTGTTACTGACCACACAAACTACCGTTAAATTGGAAGGACATAAGGTGTGAGCGCACACGGCCAACTGTAACATACAGAACCTCACCAAATCAGCAACTACTAAAGCAAATGATAGAAATCTGGGGATGCAATTCCTGGGCCTCCTCAGCCTGCAAACAACTGAACCTAGAGATGTACAGCCTTGTGGTAGGGTACCAAAAGTACCCGTCAGTTCTGTAATGATGACAGAATACAATGTGTATCACCCTCTAATGCTGTTTTGAGTCGGAATATACAAGGGATGAGTCAGGGTCTGGGCAGCGTTAACCATCTTTCCTCCACTGCAGTGAGAGGTCAAAAAGGGGACCTGATACTTCGCAATGTTGGTTCTTGGAAGTGAAGCCTCCGCTTTCTGGTGGATTTCCCAGGATTCCCTTGTAGCTCTTCTTGGGGATGTGAGGTCATGACCCACAAGGAATCCGGTGCAGGGAAGATATGGGAACTAAAAGGGTTTTCCAACAAGTACATGAAAGGAGGGGACAACTCCCAGACATGTGTCAGGCAGAGATGTGATTTGAATTGCTCCCAATCCCATACCGAGATCACTGACAATTCTCGTGTGATACACTGGGTTTGTAAATCCAGGCTTCGGGGAAGCAGAGTGTAATGTTCCCTATGTAGTACTCCCTGGGAAAAACCCCTTGCTCTGGTGCCTGGGGTTTCAGGTTCAGCTTTTAGAGAAGCATCGGGTGCCAGAGAGTGCGGCTCAGAGAAACAGCTTTCCCTCTGTTCCAAGAATCAAGTGACTAATATGATCCATAGACCATTATACCTCCTTGTATCCAGCCTATCAAAGCACCTGTACAGTGGGAAAAGAAGCTGGCTGTTGGGTATGTGCCCATATGCCGACCCATTCATGGGGGGAGGGGGTATCCCTTTATGGCCTGTAACCTTTAGCTGGCCTGAAATTGCTGCATGGCTAATATGCCGAACCTTTTCAGACAGACGCGATAACTCTGAGGACGTGTAGAAGGGGAAGTCAGCAGGGAATAATTTGGCCCGATTCTAAGATTGGTATCAACCCGACTATAACTGATCCTATATGTCCCATTTTCTTGCCACCCTTAAGCTGTTTTAGCTCTCAGCTGGAGTTAACGACTGAGGTTGTGTAATTATAATCTGTCGAAATATAGCGAGTATATCATGGGATTGTTATTGGGGGTGCTTCCTGAGCTGATTAGTTTCTCTGTCCTGGAGCAACAAGGCGATAGCTGCACTGTGCTTATCTTTATCTTAAACTGTTGTAAAGTGCGGAATTTAAACAAGTTATTTGTATCATTTGGCTGAATCTTCAATTCGAGAGAGTGCGGTGGGGCAGTGGAGGCTGTGGGGCAGTCTCTCAGTGAATTCACGAAAAACAAAGCTTCTTGAAACAAGACTCAAGGTCTCTGACTAAACAAATGGTTGCAAACCTCAGCTCTGCACACTCACTGTTCTTTACTTTCAAGCAGGCAATGAAAAGTTCAAGTGGCATCCACACGGTTCTGACAGTAATCTGTGGGAAGAAACACATTTTAGAGCAACAATGAAACTGAAATAATAATGAATAAAATATCTTAACAAGGCAGTATTCTCAATTATTTTGAAAAGGTTATTCCCTCCTCCCTGTAAGAAATCTATGTTTCAATTTCCCTTTTTACCTCCAAGTGTAGTCTTAGAACATAGAACATAGAACATAGAACAATACAGCATAGAAAAGCCCTTCAGCCCAAATGTTGCGCCAACCTGTGAACTATTTTCAGCTCGTTCCCCCTACACTATCCCATCATCAACCATGTGCTTACCTACGTTCTATGGAGCTGAGGCATAACCTCGCAGGTCTGAAACTCAATCCCCCTGGTAATGAAAGCCAACACACTATACGTCTTCTCAACAACCCTGTCAACTTGGGTGACAACTTTGAGGGATCTCTGGGCATGGACCCCAAAATCCCTCTGTTCCTCCACACTGCCAAGAATCCTGCCTTTAATCCGGTGTTCTGCATTTACGAAGGGAAATCATGCTTGACACACCTCTTGGAATTCTATGAAGATGTAACTAGTAGAATTGACAAGGGGAAGACAGCTGATTAGATATTTGGACTTTCAGAACACGCTTGACAAAGTCCTGCAGAAGAGATTATTGTGCAAGTTTAAAGTGCATGGGACATGGGAAGTGTATTGAGATGGATGGAAAACTGGTTGGCAGAGAAGAAACAAAGGCTTGGAAACAAAGAGTAGGAAGTCATGGGTCTTTTTCAAATCGGCAGTCAGTAATTTTATGGGGGCCACTGGAATCAGTGCTGAGACCCCAACAATTTTCTCTCTCTATATATATTAATGATTTGGATGAGGGAACAAAATGTAAAATCTCAAAGTTTGCAGATGATACCAAGTTGGGTGGGAGAGTGACCTGTGATGAGGGCGCAGAGATCTTTAATCATAAACTGGCCCAGTAAAGTGAGTGGGCAAATCAATGGCACATGCAGTATAATATGGATAATTCTGAGGTTATTCACTTTGGAAGCAAAAACAAGGTGGCAGATTCCTACCTGAATGGCTGTAAATTGGGAAAGGGGAGTGTGCAGTGGGACCTGGGAGTCCTTGTGCACCAGGCACTGAAGGGAAGCATCCTGCTGCAGCAAGCAGTGAAGAAGGGAAATGGCATGTTGGCCTTCATTGTGAGAGGGTTCGAGTACAGGAGCAGGGTGCAGTTATACAGGGCCTTGGGGAGGTCACACCTAGAATATAATGTGCAGTTTTGGTCTCCTTTTCTG
>NW_025205485.1:5592-10564 GCF_004010195.1 Chiloscyllium plagiosum | reverse complement strand
TCCTCGTCCATGTGACTCCTTCCTACCCCTCTGTGCCACCCCTCTTCCCCATCCTGGTGACCCTTCCCCATGGCCCTCTCACCATCCCATGTGACTCCCCCCTACACCCCAATCCCTGTGAGTCCCTACACCACCTTCTTGGTCTCCGTCTCTTCCTCCATCCCCTCCCCCTGTATCCTCCTATTGACCAGTTCTTACCTGTCCCTTGCAGAGCAGACAGTAGGGGGGAAATTGGCGCTTGGGGTTGGCAGAGATTCGGAATTTGCGCTCAGGTTGACAAGTTGTTCCTTTTCCCTTTTGCTTCTCCTGCAGATCCCAGGCCAGGAGCGTGATCCGTCCTGGACAGTACGGATACGGAAGGGTCCCCTCGAACTTCCAGCTGAACGGGGCCATGGCTCACCTCCTGCAGACAACTCCTGGCCGACTCCATGTGGCAGATGAGGGTGGCTCCCACCAGACCGCAGGCTCGGACACCTCGTCCCAGAGGAGGTGGGGGGCAAGCCGGGTGCAGAGGGCGTCAGAGGGCCAGCCCGAAGGTTCCATTGAGGGCCGGAATTGGCAGGTTGCTGACGGCCAAGCCTCGGAAGCTCCAGTCAGCAGCAGTCCGCTCATCGAGCCCCGCCAAATCTCCTTTGCCAAGACACTTGACCCAGAAGAGGGAGATGGACCTGCCAATTCACCGCATCCTGAAGATCACCTCTCTCCCGAGGAACCTAGCAGGGCCGTGCGTCGTCAAAGAGACCTTTGGCCCTTGACAGCTGATGAAACATGGTCGCTGAGGCCTACCAGTCAGGCTTCTTGGAAGCTAAGTTTCACCTCACTTGACGGTCCTATTTCCTGGGTCCTGGACACCAGCGAGTCCATCAGAAAGGTGCGAGAGGATGCTGTGGGAGGGTCGGCCCACAGACGGAGACCCCGAGCACAGCCCCCGAGCCAGATTGACCCTCAAACCAGGAGGAGGCGCCACCTCTCCCCCGAGCTGGGTCCTGTGACGGTACAACAGAGGCAGGAGGTCATTGTCAGGAAGGGCGAGCGGCGAGCTAGCCCCATCGCCGAGTTTCCCCTGGCCAAGGAGGGGACACTGGTATGGCCGGCCTACAACGAGTCGTCAAGGCCAAGCCTTCGGGTCCAGGCCAAGGGGTCGAAGGAGCGTCGCAGGAACCGCCAGGCGTCTGGGCAGAGAGTCAGCCGGCCGCGGAGGCAGAACTATGGCGGGCTGCTGGATCTTGGAGCTGAGAGCCACCAGGATTGGAATCCACATCAGTGGCCCACTGTGTCATGTCCAGGAGCTGACAAGCAATACAAAACCTGCAGCGTGTCGGTGAGTCTTCAGGTCCATTTTAACGTTGTGTGTGTGTGTGTTGTAACTCTGTATGTAGTCATAAAGTCATCCAGCACGGAAACAGACCCTTCGATCCAACCAATCCGTGCTGACCAGAATCCCAAACTAAATGAGTCCCACCTGCCAGCTTCTGGCCCATATCCCTCTCATCCTTTCCTATTTATGTTCTTATCCAAGTGTCTTTTAAACATTGTTTTTGTGCCCACATCCACCACTTCCTCAGGAAGTTCATTCCACACATGAACCACCCTCTGGGTAAAAGAAAAGTCCCTCATGTCCTTTTTAAGTCTTTCTCCTCTCACCTTAAAAATGTCCCCTAGTCTTGAAATCCCCCATCCTAGGGAAAGGACACCTACCATTCAGTCTTATCCATATCTCTCATGATTTTATAAACTGCTATAAGGTCACCTCTCAACCTCCTAAGTCTCAGCCTTTCTTTATAACTCAAACCTTCCATGCCTAGCAACATCCTGGTAAATTAAACTCCATTTTTCGTCTGTTGGCCTATTTGATCAAGAGCCCTTTGTGATCTTAGATATCCTTCTACTGTACCACCAATTTTGGCGTCATCTGCAAACTTACTAACTGTGCCTCCTATATTCTCATCCAAATCATTTATATAAATGACAGACAAAAGTGAACCTGGACTGCTCCCTGCAGAATACTGCTGGGGGACAGGCCTCCAGTCTGAAAAGCAACCCTCCACCACCGCCCTCTGTCTCCTACTGTCAAGCCAATTTTGTATCCAACTGGCCAGCTTCTCCCTGAATCCCATGCGATCTAACTTTATTAATTAGTCTACATGTATAACAACCCACTGCGCATTACCGGGTGTATCAAGATTGTTGTCGGACAAAAGTCTACTCTCTGAAATAAAAGTGTACCGGTCCTACATGTCCTGTGTAAATGCCGTGTCTTAGCCAGTCTTGCAAAGTTATTCTGTAACTTTGTGTGCATAATATAATGGTTGGTGTGATTATGTACACAATGTCACTGTCTGTATTTATACATTACAATAACAAGCTGGGTGTTGGAATAACACTGCTGTATACATTACCAGCTATAATTCATTCATTTACGCTAATGTTTGTGTCTGGGTTTCGAATCTCACTTAATGGCCTTTGCCTGTGTGTATGTTACAAATACTCTGCTGACTCATGCAGTGCCTGGATGAAAAACGAGCTTGTTCCAATTGGCCTCCATTGTCACTTGATTCTCATCTCCTCTTGGCAAAAATGCAGTGTCCTTAGCCAGGCGCAGCAGTCTGAGGAACAGTTGATGTTACTGTAACTTCATTAAACTGTTTTCCCAAATCTCTGTGTCTCTCGCTATCTCTCCCTCTGATTCATTGGCGTTGTAAAGGTCAGTTATCTTTGCAAGGGTTTTTTCGTCATCCGCATTCCATGTACAATACTCTCTATGTATGTCTGTGTACATTAACAAATCCCCTTGTTTGAATTGATGCTGACTGTCTCTTATCTGTGATTGTTTGAGCAAAGGAAACAGTCTTTTTCCCAATTGACTTGATCAGACACTTGTGAAATCTCTAAATGCCTCCGACAATAAACTCTGCATTAACCCACTGTATCCTGGTCTAAAGTCTCTCAGTGCTTATGGACCAGACCAGACACCCTCAAAATATTTTAGAGTCGTAGAGCTGTACAGCACGGAAACAGACCCTTCGGTCCAATTTGTCCTCGTTGACCAGACATCCTAAATTAATCTAGTCCCATTTGCCAGCAATTGGCACATATCCCTCCAAACCCTTCCTATTCATCTACCCATCCAGATGCCTTTTCAATTTGTAATTGTACCAACCTCTAGCACTTCCTCTGGCAGCTCATCCCATATATGCACCACCCTCTGCGTGAAAAAGTTGCCCCTTAGGTCCCTTTTAAATGTTTCCTCTCTCACCATAAACATGTGCCCTCCAGTTTTGGACTCCCCTACCCTGGGGGTGAAAACCCTGTCTATTTACCCTATCCATGCTCCTTGTGATTTTATAAACCTCTATAAGGTCACACTCCAAGGAAAATAGCTCTAGCCTGTTCAGCCTCTCCCTGTAGCTCAAACCCTCCAACCCTGGCCATATCCTTGCAAATCTTTTCTGAACCCTTTCAAATTTCACAACATCCTTCCGATAACAGGGAGACCAGAATTTCACACAGTATTCCAAAAGTGGCCTAACCAATGTCTTATACAGCCACAACATGACCTCCCAAATTGTATACTCAATGAACTGACCAATATAGGCAAGCATACCAAATGTCATCTTCACTATCCTAAGAAGGTAGACTGGACTGTAACTTTTTCTTACTTTGAGGTCAATGTAACGTGCTGTGTTCCAGATGCACTATTACTCAACATTAAGCAAAACACAATTTACTTAAACACTATAGTTAAAATACAAACAAAACAAAGAAAAACTTAGAATAACTGAAGTTCTGGGAAGGGTCACTTGACCCCAAACATTAACTTTGATTTCTCTCCACAGATGCTGCCAGACGTGCTGAGGTTTTCCAGCAATTTCTCCTTTGGTTAGAGTACCTTGACTCTATTGGAAAACATAACAGAATAGCAGATACAGTAACTATTCCTAATTACCTTCCCATATTGTCACATTCCATAAACACACCCCCTTGGCAAAAAGGCAAATTCAAGAGCAACGTTCATAGTAGGAAGAGAAACTCCAGATTCTGTCACAGAGAGAGAGAGAGAGGGAAAAAAAAGCAACTTCTGTTGAATCTTAAAAAAAACCAAGAAATCCTGATTCTGTGACAGCTGGCCACACCCAGCCAGACTGCTTCTATTGTTCCAACTTTGAAAAAAAACCCCTAAGGCCTCCCAAGCTGTTTACATTATCACAGACAACTCAGACCTCTCGTTTGATCTCTCTCTGCTGAAAGAAACCAGGACAAAAAGCAGCTAGAGCATCATTGGGCTATTAATTCATACTGGGAGCATTGGTTAAAATCCCGGCACAGGCCCCAAGTAGAATTCCAAACCTGGTGACTGCGACAACCAACAATGTAGAAACAAGGAGTAAGCCCTTCAGGTCTGCCCCACCAGTCATTAGGCTCCTCTCTTTCTCGACGCTTTCTCCTACATCCCTTTTAATATCATCCATTATCTCTCGTTTTTTGGTTTAAATTTACTGAGTGACCTGGCCTCCATAGTTTTCTGTGGTTGAGCATTCCACAGCTTCATTCCTTTCTGGATGAAGGAATGTTTCCTCCATTAGATATAGAAGCAGAAATAGGCCATTCGGCCCATCCAGTCTGCTCTGCCATTCTCGATCATGGCTGATGTGTTTCTCAACCCCATTCTCCTGCTTTCTCCCCGTAATCCTTGATCTCCTTACCAGTCAAGGAATGTGACAATATGGGAAGGTAATTAGGAATAGTTACTGTATCTGCTATTCTGTTATGTTTTCCAATAGAGTCAAGGTACTCTAACCAAAGGAGAAATTGCTGGAAAACCTCAGCACGTCTGGCAGCATCTGTGGAGAGAAATCAAAGTTAATGTTTGGGGTCAAGTGACCCTTCCCAGAACTTCAGTTATTCTAAGTTTTTCTTTGTTTTGTTCGTATTTTAACTATAGTGTTTAAGTAAATTGTGTTTTGCTTAATGT
>NW_025205485.1:0-1955 GCF_004010195.1 Chiloscyllium plagiosum | reverse complement strand
GTGTCTGTGTGTGTGTGTGTGTGTGTGTGTCTGTGTCTGTGTGTGTGTGTCTGTGTGCGTGTCTGTGTGTGTGTGTGTGTGGTGCAGATGGACAGCTGTACACAGGAACAACAGACGACTTCCAAGGGACTGAATCCAGCATCTCCCGCAATCTCGGGCACAGAGTGGCATTGAAGACTGAAACGTCATCCAACTGGTTACAAGGTAAGGGCACTGCCCTGTCCCGGGGCTGCGAATGGTCTCGGAGGTTTGTCAGGATGGGTGAGAGTGTTGGCAGCTGTTCAGGGAGGTTAACCAGGCTAATCCGTGCCATGAGGGGATTGCCGAATGAGGAGAGGCTAGATGGAGCCCATACAGAGAACAGTACAGCGCAGGAACAGGCCCTTCGGCCCATCTGGACTGTGCCTGACACGTGACGCCTTTGTAAACTAAAAACCTCTTCCCTCGACATGGTCTGCATCCCTCTATTCCCTCCCTCACTGCCTCTCAAACTATTGTCTCCTATCATCTCTGGCAGCACATTCCAAGCACTTACCACCCTCTGTATTTTTTTTAAAAAACCTTGCTTCTCACAGGTTTAAACTTTAAACTTTTATCCTCTTTGACTTGGCATCCCCCGGTAATTGACATTTCTGCCGGAGTTGGGGGGGGGGGGGGGGGGGTGTGGTTTGCACATGGAAATCTCCTGACTCTGTGTCTCTCAGAATTTTGTAAACTTCTATCAGGTAGTCCCTTGGCTTCCAACATTCAAGTGAAAACAAATCGAGTGTGTCCAATCTCTCCTCGCAACCAGTAGCCTCCAAGTCAGGCAACAATTATTTCTGTACCCTCTCCAAAGCCTCCACATCCCTCTGGCACGTGTGGTGACCAGAGCTGTACGTTATATTCCGAATGTGGCCGAACTGAGGTTGTGTACAGCTGCAACCTGACCTGTCAGTCTTTACACTCTACACCCTGACCGATGACGGCAAGCACACCTTCTTGACCAGCTTCTGTTGGCACTTTCTGGGACCTGTCAGCCCAGATCCCTCTATGTATTGATGGGTCGTGCCGTTTACACTATAAGTTATCGTCAAGTTCAAACTTCTCACCTCTGCGGGTTAAGGCAGAGGTTGCGGTTCATTTTTACGTCGCGGGAGTGGGATCGGTTTGTGTGGGATCGTAACGAGAACATCCTCGAGGTGAACGGTTCAGTGCATTAGGAATACGGGGCGAAGACGGAGAGAGAGAGAAAAGTCAGCCTATTGCCCAGTAACAAGGCACTGACAGCGGGAGAAACGAGCTCTTTCGGAAATGCAGAGCTTATACAGTGAACGGCAGAACCCTGCGGAGTTATTGATATGCAGAGGGATCTGGGTGTGCTGGTCCGCAGATCGCTGAAGGGGGCAGCACAGGGAGAGAAAGGTAGTTTAAAAAGGCCTATGGCATTGAGCATAAGGGTAGATAAGTTATGCTGCAGCTTTATCGACCTTTAGTTAGACCACACTTGGAATATTGCGTACAGTTCTGGTCGCCACACTACCAGAAGGAGGAGGATGCTTTAGAGAGGGTACAGAAAAGGTTTACCGGGATGCTGCCTGGTATGGGGGGGATTTTAGTGATGAAGCAAGGTTGGATAGACTGGGTTTCACCGGAACACAGGAGGTTGAGGGGCGACCTGGTCGAAGTTTAAAAGATTGTGATGGCAATGGATAGAGTGGGAAGTATGAGGCTTTTTCCCCAGGGTCAAGATTAGAGTGGGTGCTGGAAAAGCGCAGCAGGTCAGGCAGCATCCGAGGGTGAAGGGCTTTTGCCCGAAACGCCGATTCTCCTGCTTCTCGGATGCTGCCCGACCTGCTGCGCTTTTCTAGCGCCCCACTCTAATCTGGGCTCTAGCCTCCAGCATCTGCCCAGGTGAATTTTCCCCAGAATGGCAGGGTCAGTGACGAGGGGACACAGGGTCGAGGTGCGAGGGC
>NW_025205484.1:6518-10564 GCF_004010195.1 Chiloscyllium plagiosum | reverse complement strand
TCTATAATCCGTTAACATCTGCAGTCACCACTGCTCTCTGTTCCTTTCTTCAGTCCTCCAGTACCATTTAGCTTCCTATCTTGCATTAACTAAAGCCTGTATATCTTAATACTGTCCTAAAAACATTCATGTTTCTGTAAACTACTCCAACCCCTCTATTATCTCCATAAACCTCTGAAGCCCCTAAAGCCTGCCCTTTCTGTGTTACCTCTTCCAATCCTGATACCAACCCCAATCTATGGATCCACTTTAAACTTCCCTTGTTGGGTAATACGTTGACGTTCCTGGCGATTTCCTGATCTTAGCACCAACCGCAATCTTTGTAACTCTCCTGTTCCCATAAGACTCAGTTTCAATGCCAGTTCATCCAGTCTTGAAAGCCATCTGTAATTGCCTTATCATTCTCCAATTCTTCGAATATAATCGATTGAAATTTCACCCTCGATTGGGAAACCCCCACCCCCCACCCCCCAACCCACTGTACATATTCTTAATGAACCAGCGTTGACAGCCTCTGCAGTCAGGAATTCCCACAGAGTCACTGTCCTGAGGGACATTGATACACAGCGCATCTTGGTGCATGTCAGTAACTCCCTGAAAATCGCAACAGAAGTGTTTCAGATGGGAAAGAAAGCAAATAGAACGCTGACCTTCATCGGCCACAACGTTGAGTATAGTGGTTTGCATCTGATGTGACGATTCTATAAAACTTCTGTTTTGTCACATTTGGAGGACTGTGTTGGATTCCTTTGCGAGAGTATCAGAGGCTGAGAGGCGACCGGTTACAGGAATATAACATTAGGACAGGGACAGATAATGTGGATAATCGGAATTTCTTTACCAATGTGTGAGTTTCAAGTACAAAAGCGCAAAGCTTTAAGGTGGGAAAGAGAAAGTTTAAATGAGATGTGTGAGGCAAATGTTTTTTTTACAGAGAGAATGATGGTTACCGAGGGAGGTCCTAGAAGCAGAAATGTGAGCAAATTATTGAAGTGGCATTTAGACAGAATTATGAACAGGCAGAGAGTAGAGGGGTATGGACCATGTACGTGCAGATGGTATGAGTTGAGAATAGCATCATGGACAGCACAGCCATGGTGGGCCGAAGGGCCTATTGCTGTGCTGTACGTTCTAATTTCTAATTTCCCAGCATCAACCCGATCAAAGCACTTCAGAGTCTTGGATGTTTCATTTCATTTTGCTCTAATTTTTCGAAACATCAACTTCAATCTATCCACCTCTTCTCATCCCTCCGTTCCAAGATCAGCTGAGCGACCCTTCTCTTGCCTGGGACCAATATAAGAATACTTTTTCTTAGAGCACTCACACTAATTCAAAGTATTCTGGGCGTGGTCTGACTCGTACGTTGTATAGTTTTACCAAGACCTCTCTATTTTTAGACTCCATTCGCTTTGTAATAAATGACAGCATTTGATATGCCTTCTCTATTACCTGCTGACCCTGTAAGCTACCTTTTCCAGATTGATAAACAAGATCTCCAACAACCCTTTCTGCTGCCAGTCTGAAACCAAATATTGTTAGCCTGACAGTAAGTCGGTAGCATGCTGAAATATGATGGAAAGGATATGTCAATATACAATAACTGGACCCTTAGAAACACATTTTATAAAAGAGAATGCGTTTTTGGGCCTGTTAGATTTTATTTGTTGGTGTGAATATAAATGGTAGAGTAGATAAGGGTGTGGGGGGAAGGTGGTGGTAAAATGGACATGGCATATTTGAATTTTCAGAAGTCTTTATGCAAGTTTCAATAAGGGCTAAAGAGTAACTTGGAAGAGAATAGGGCCCCTTAAATATCAATATCACCTATGTGTGGAACCAGAGGAGGTGGGTGAGATATTTAATTAAAAATATCTTGTCAGTATTTACTGTCGAGAAAGACATAGAAGCTCGGGAAATTGGTGAAATAAATAACGATGTCTTGGAAAGAATCCTCAACAGAGAAGAGCAAGTGCTGGAATCTTAAAACAAATAAAGGTAGATCAATCCTCAGTAGCTCATTAGGTCTATCCTAGAATATTGTGGGAAGTTAGGGAAGAGATTACCACCACCTTCCCCGCCACACCCTTATCTACTCTACGATTTATATTCACACCAGAAATAAAATCCAACAGGCTCAAAAACGCATTCTCTTTTATAAAATGTGTTTCTAAGGGTCCAGTTATTGTATATTGACATATCCTTTCTAACATATTTCAGCATGCTACCGACTTACTGTCAGTATCCCTAACAGAGATATTTATTATCAACAGACTCAGTGAGGTGCTGGAAGACTGGATGGAGGATAATGCTGGTCCATCACTTCAGTGCCGACGGGAAAAGCCAGGAAATTACAGCCCAGTGAGCCCAGTGATGGGTAAGTTGTTGGAGGAGATTCTGGGAGAGCGGAGTTATATGTATTTGGAAAGACAAGGGCTGATTAGAGATAAACAGCATGGCTTTGTGAGTGGAAAATCATGTTCCACAAATAGGATTGACTCTTCTAGGAGGTGGCCAAGAGAGAGAGAGATGAAGACAGAGCAGTCAATGTTGTCTACATGGACGTCAGCAAAGCATTTGACAAGGTTCAAAGGCATATAGAAGATAAAGTCAAGAGGAAGAAGGAAGCCTCCTTATGGTTGAGGAAACAAGGATCAGATAGATCTCTAGAGGGTTATATGGGATGGCACGGTGACTCAGTGCTTTGCATTGCTGCTTCACAGCATCAGGGACCCGAATTCGATTCCAGCCGCGGAGGACTGTCTGTGTAGTGTTTGCAAGTTCTCCCCATGTCTGCGTGGGGTTCCTCCAGGTGTTCCGGTTTCCACCCACAGTCCAAGGGTGGGCAGTTTAGGTGGCTCAGCCATGCTAAATTACTCATAGTGTTCTGTGATGTGTCGGTTTGGTACATTAGTCTGGGTAGATGTGAAGTCATAGGGTGGGGGTGGTGGTCATGACGGGAATAGTCTTTGGAGGGTTAGTATGGAGTTAGTGGGCCAAATCGCCTGTTTCCACACTGAGATTTTCTGAAGGTAGCCAGGAAGGAACTGAAGAATGGAATTAGGACAGCTAAAGGGAAGCATGAAAAAGCATTGTTGGGAAGGATTAAGGAAAACCTTGAGGCATTCTCCACTATGTGAGGAACAACAGAATGGCCAGAGTGAGGGTAGGGCCGGGCAGGGGTAGTGGAGGGAACTTGTGCCTGGAGTCAGAGGAGGTAGGAGAGATCCTAAATGAATACTATGCTTCAGTATTCACTACTGAGAGGGGCAAAGTCAATTGTGAGGTTAGCGTGAAAGAGGCTGATATATGTGAGCAGGTTGATGTTAAGTAGGAGCATGTGCTGAAAAGTTTGTTAAACATAAGGCTAGATACGTCTGCTGGACTGGACGAGATGTACCCAAAGTTACGACAGGAAACAAGTAAAGAGAGTGTTGAGACTTTGGCGATGACCTTTGCACCCTCACCGTCCACTGGAGTAGTACCAGATTATTGGAGGGTGACAAATGTTTTTGCCTTGCTTAAGAAAGGGAATAGAGATAATCCTGAGAATTACAGACCTGTCAGTCTTATGTCTGTGATGTGCAGATCTTTGGAGAGGTCTCTGAGAGACAGGATTTATGATTCCTTGGAAAGCCATTGTTTGAATACATTTCGCATGGCTTTGAACGGGGCAGGTCATGCCTCACAAATCTTACTGAATCCTTTGAGAATGTGACAAAAAATGTGTATAGCTCATTCAGACAGTACAGAGGCATGGGATACAGAGAAACCTGTCTGCCTGGATAGAGAATTTCTCGCTCTCTCCCTCCTCTCTCTCTCTTCCTCCCTCCCCTCTCTCTCTCGCCACTCTTTCGCATTCAACTCTCTCTCTCCCTCTCCCCTCCCCTCTCTCTCGCCCTCCCCTCCCTAGCCCTCTCCGCTCCCTCGCCAGCCCCTCTCTCATATTCCACTCTTTCGCCCTCCACTCTCTCGCCATCTCCTCTCTCGCACTCCCATCTCTCTCGCCCTCCCATCTCACTCGCCCTCCCCTCTCTCTCGCCCTC
>NW_025205484.1:0-6352 GCF_004010195.1 Chiloscyllium plagiosum | reverse complement strand
AACAGAGTGTGTGGAAGGCCACATTGGTCTGTACAACCAACTCCAGACTCCTGCCCCACCCCCCAATTGAGAGTGGGAGAGAGTCAGCCTCGTCTGTGACCCACCGCCAAAGAGATGATAAGATACCAAGGTTGTATCCCTTCACACTTATCCCAGTGCCTTTGTTATAAATTCAAACAATTCCCTGCTAATGCAGTGTCTAATTATGTGATATCACTCAGTATCTCTCCATGTGGCATCCCTCGCTGTGTCGGTCTATTTGCTGCCTCTATCAGCATTTCTCCCTCTTACAGATGGTCTGAGATCCTGAGTCAACAGAATTCTCCACTCCAGAGAGATGCAGCAGCACAGGCAAGGGATGGAGACTAGGATTTCCGAGATCTCTGCTGGACTCAGTGCCACTCTGCATGTGTTATCCTCACTACAACAGTCTAATTTCCCATTCTGTCTATTTCTGTCTCATGCAGGTAATCAGGCTGTTCCTAACTCCTGTCTCATCCATCACCTCATTGAAGCTGGTTGGTCAGCCAGAGAGAGATGGAGAGGGAGATCTGGAGCCTTCAGTAAATCCTGCAGCTGGTAAGATCACTCACAGTAAACAGTACAGGGTGGAGGTAGTAGACTTCTATATTCAGACACGGGAGACAGGACATGGATACAGAGCTGGGCAAGGAACAGCAACATTCTAGGTTTCATTCCCACCATCTTGTGAGGGTCCTGCTTTCCCCTCTGCTGAAATGGTCCTCAATGCGACAGCACAGGGGATCGCAAGCATCAATCCTGGCCCATGCTGTGTAAGTGATCTCTGTAATATTCTCCAGTCCCAATGGGCGGCACGGTGGCACAGTGGTTAGCACTGCTGCCTCGCAGCGCCAGAGACCCGGGTTCAATTCCCGACTCAGGCGACTGACTGTGTGGAGTTTGCACGTTCTCCCCGTGTCTGCGTGGGTTTCCTCCGGGGGCTCCGGTTTCCTCCCACAGTCCAAAGATCTGCAAGTCAGGTGAATTGGCCATGCTAAATTGCCCGTAGTGTTAGGTAAAGGGGTAAATGTAGGGGTATGGGTGGGTTACGCTTCGGCGCGTCGGTGTGGACTTGTTGGGCCGAAGGGCCTGTTTCCACACTGTAAGTAATCTAATCTAATCCCTAGCCAGTTGCACAAAGTGTTAATCAAACAAACACTGAAAAAAAATCTCCGAACTCCTCTTTCAGTATCCCTCTTGTCAGTGTGATTATCCCAGATTATAAAAATACTGAAGTTTCACTAAATTACTACATTGCCTTTATTAAAATTTCAATGAGGTCCTGTTTAATGCTGTGATGAACAACGAAATTCTGTTACGTGTCCGAAAACTGTTCTGTTGATTGTGTCCTTGGCAAGTAGTAGCCAGAATTTACATTCAGACTGGCTCTCCCTCATGATCTGAGGCTAAATGCTTTCTCTGTCATGCCTTTGTTATCCATTATTGTTAGCGATTTCCATTTTGCCTATGTTTCCACAAGGTTGTGAATCATTGAATATTTGCGTTCCACCTTTTTTTCGCCCTGTAACCACATCTCCCTGGTGTATAAATCTCTTTTGATGTCGGTGTTCCAAATCTAGCTACCGTATTGAAGAGATTTTGTACATTCTAAAAAAATATATAATTTACTCTTTCCCACAATTTCCTGTCACAAACTGTTTCGCTGATGTATTAGTTAAACTCTGTCCCTTCCTGTTTCTTTCTGCTTGTCTTCAGCCACACTCCCCAAGCTGATCCAATGCTTCAATCTTTCACTTTGGATTTGGAAAGCTCCTTCACCTGAACCCTATCCCTGCATCCTTTCTTTGTCAGTTAAAAGCCCTGTCCATAAGCCTACCGACATGATTGGCCAGGACACTGGTCCCAACACAGTTCCAGTGGAACCATCCCAACCGATTATGTTTAAAATCAGGTATGGGTTGTGCATGTCTCTGGCTGACCAGACTTTCTTGCCCAGCCCTAGCTGCCCTTGGGCTGAGTAACTTTCTCGGTTATTTCAGAGGGTTAATTGAGAGGCAAACACTTTGCTGTGGGTATGTCGTGCAGGCCAAGTCTCGAAAGGACAAGTGTTTGGGTTGTTTGTTCATTCGCAATGGATTCATACTGGATTCATGGAGATTGCTAATTACATGTTTTAAAATTGTTGATTTCAAATTCCTCCATTTCTGATCGTGGGATTCAAACCTGTCTCTCCTGAACATGAGCTGAGGTTTCGGGTACATGCTCTAGCAATAATACCACTGGGCCATCACTTCGCCTGCTCGCTGGTTGCTCATCCCTGACCGGTTATACCAGTGCATCATGAAGCAAAACCAGTTGTTCCGTTATTATAGTGTGATCCTAAAATCATCCTGCACCCTGGTCGTGTCCCTAATTGCTGCCTTGTCAGTGCCTCTCACTCTTGGAGCTACTCCAGATCCTGAGCCAACAGAATTCTCCACTCCAGAGAGACGCAACAGCACAGGCCAGGGATGGAGACTGTTTTTTTTTTTTCTCCGGACCTCTGTAGGACACAGTATCATTCTACATGTGTAATCCTCACTGCATCAGTCCAATTACGCATGCTGTCTATTTCTCTGTCTCCTGTCAGTAGTCCTGATTCTATAGAATCCCAACTGCTCGGTGTCTCGTCCATCAACTCATTGAAGATGGTTGGTCAGCCAGAGAGTCAAAGGGAGGGGAGATCTGGCACCTTCAATAAATCCTGCATTAAGCGAAATCACTCACAGTGAATAGAACAAAGAGAATGAGAGGGCTCCAAACATTGCCTCATAAGACATGACATAGATACAGTGTTGGAGCGGGAGCACTGTACAGACACACCCAAGGATCAATCATCAACTCTACTTTCTGTTGTACTAAGACAGCACAGGGAGAGTCACAGATATCAATCCAGGCCTGTGCTGTCTTCGTTAGCATCATTACAACAGAGGGGAAAGTAGGCCGCCCATGCGAGGGTGGGAATGCTGCCTGGATCGTTCTGTACTGTTCTCATCCGTGCAACACTGTACCTACGTCATATCTTTGGGACTAGTGTGTTCGATTATTTGTAACTCCTATAATAGTTCCTACCTCTCTAAACCTCCTCCCTTCCGTATAGTTCTTCCACATATTTGAAATGTGCTGCATTCCAGACTACCAGCACTATCTCTGTAACTTGCTTCAGTCTCTTCGCATGCCTTATCTCAGTAGTCTACTCCTCCAATGACAGAGTTGTTAAGCACAGAAACAGAACCTTTGGTCCAACTAGTCCACGATTCCTGAACGAATCGATTTGCATGTCTTTGACCCATAATCCTTCAAACCTTCTCCTCTCCATGTACCCGCCCGAATGTCTTTTCCATGTTGTAATTGTACTTTTCTCTCCCACTTCTCCGGCAGCTCATTCAATACGAGCACTATCCTCTGTGTGAGAAATGTTCTCCTCTGGTCCCTTTTAAGTATTTACTCTCTCACTTCATATTTGTGCTTTCTAGTTATGGACTCCTCTAGTCTGGGGTAGAGACCTTGGCTATTCACCTTACATCTACACCTCATGGTTTTATAAACCTTTATAAGGTCACCCCTCAGCGACCTACACCCAATGGAAATACGAAGGACAATATATAAATATTTCTGCTCGTTTCCCTGCCACTGTTTTGCCACAATTTGCTGGAATTCACTCGTAAAGACCGAGGGCATTCTCTATCTTTGTGTTTTAAGATCTCCAGCACCACCTCTTCTGTAATGAGAACTATTTTCAAGACAGCACTGTTTCTTTCCCTTTCTGTCCTAATGTTTGTCCACAAAGCGAACTGACATGAAATGTTCAGTTTGACATTTGCCCATCTCCTTTGGTTCCTCACATAGATGGCCTCATTGATCTTTGAGGGGCTCTGTTGTCTCTCCAGTTGTCTTTTTCTACTTGCATGCTGCAGAATCTCTTTAGTTTGTCCTTCACCTTACTGCCAAATCTATCTAATTTCCCCGGTTTTGCTTTCCAGATTATCCAGGTTGAGATAATTTCCTTGAGTCACACCCTCCAGTGTCAATCTTTGCTCCCTTTCCAGGTTCAGGAAATGCTTCCTAAATCGGGATGATCAGAATTCTACGCAGTACTCCAACTGGACACCCAGCAATGTCTTGTACAGCCATATCATGATGTACCAACTCATTTACTCAATGCTCTGACCCATGAGGGTAAGTTTGCCAAATGCTGCTTTCACCATCCTGTCCACCTGTGACGCAACGTCCAAGGAGCAATGTAACTGCACGCCTTGGGCTCTTTCTGTTCGACAACACTGCCCAGGGCCCTACCATGAACTGTGTTCGTCCTTCCAGGTTTGTCTTAACAAAATACATCGCCTCAATTAAAATCCATCTTTCATTCTTTGACCCATTGGCCCAGTTGACCCCCTTCAAGAACTGTATTCACTGCCCACTATAACACAATTTTGTTATCTACAAACTTACTAACAATGTTTCATATATTTTAATTTATGTAAATAATGCACATGTGGACCCAGCACCAATCCTTCGGGCACACTGCTGTTCAGAGGCCTCCAATCTGCACAACAATCCTCTACCACACCCTCTGCCTCCTACTGTCAAGCCAATTTTGTATTCGTTTGGCTCACTCACCCTGATCCCATGTGACCTAACCTTACCTACCAGTGCACCACGTTAAACACTGTCAAAGACCTTGATGGAAGTCAGAATAGAGAACATCAACTGCTCTGGCTTCATCTATCTTCTTTTCACCTCTGACGAACTCAGTAAAGTTTGAGAGACACTGCTTTGTATGCACAAAGCTGAGCTGAATATCTCTAATCTATCTTTGCCTTTCCAAATGCATGTTACTCCTATTCTGTGGAATCGCTTCTAACAACATTCACACCAATGGGGACATAGAACATTGAATAGTACAGCGCAGAACATGCCTTTCGGCCCTCGATGTTGCACCGACCTATGAACTAATCTAAGCCCATTCCCCCCACACACATACTATCCCATCATCATCCATGTGCTAATCCAAGAATTGTTTACATCTCCCTAATGTGGCTGAGTTAACTACTTTGGCAGGCTGGACATTCCACGCCATTACATGGAGTAAAGAACCTGCCTCTGGTATCTATCTTAAATCTATCATCCCTCAATCTGTACCTATGCCCCCTCGTACAAGCTGACAAGCTATCTAGGAGAAAGACTTTCACTGTCTACCCTATCTAATCCTCTGATCATCTTGTGTGCCTCTATCAAATCGCACCTCCCACCCCAGCCTCCTTCTTTCCAATTAGAACAGACCCAAATCTTTCAGCCATTCCTCATAAGACCTTCCCTCCAGACAAAGCAACATCCTGGTAACTCTCCTCAGCACCTTTCCCAATGCTTCTACATCCTTCCTGTAATGGGGCGACCAGAACTGTGCACAGTATTCCAAATGTGGCTGCACTAGCATTTTGTATAGTTGCAGCACAACATTACAGCTCCGGAATTCAATCCCTCTGCCAATAAAACCTAACATACCGGATGCCTTCTTCACAGCACTATCAACCTGGGTGGCAACTTTCGCGAATCTATACACATGGCCTCCTAGATTTCTCTGCACATCCACACTACCAAGAATCTTTCCATTGACACAGTATTCTGCATTCCTGTTATTCTTCACAAAGAAAATCACCTCACATTTAGTTGCATTGAACTCCATTTGCCACCTCTCAGTCCAGTTCTGCAGTTTACCTAAGTCCCCGTGCAACTTGCAACATTCTTCCACACTGTCCACTACTCCACTGACTTTAATGTCATCTGCAAGTGACATCAAGCTACGTGGTCTTTATGTCCCTGGCTTTCCCTCGCAGCCTTTCCTAAATACCGGCACAACATTAGCCACCCTCCAGCTCACCGCCCGTAGCTGTCAGTGATAGAAATATCTCTTTAAGCCTCCCCGCAATTTCTTCCCTAACCTCCCACAATTTCTTTGGATATACTTGATTAGTTCCCAGGGAGTTCTATACATTTTATGTGTTTTAAAACCTCTAGCTCCTCCTGTTTCCCACTGTGGACTCTTTTGAGGACATAACTGTTCATTTCCCTGACTTCCCTCGTGTTTCTCCACAGTAGGTTCTGACGTGAAATTTGAATTTACGGTATCACCCATCTCCTGTGGTTCCACATATGAACGGCTTCATTGATCTTTAAGGCGTAACATTCTGTCCCGAGTTAATCTTCTGTTGTTAATATACTTGTAGAATCTCTTTCGATTTTCATGAGCCTCATCTGCCAAAGGTCTCTCAGGTCCCATTTGGGCCTTTCTGGTTTCCCTCTCAAGTGTATTACTCTACCCACAATGATC
>NW_025205483.1:0-10561 GCF_004010195.1 Chiloscyllium plagiosum | reverse complement strand
GTACTTTGCTAATGCGTGTCCCTCCTCTAGCCTAACTGTTTTAGAGCTATTACATTTTACCAGGAAAGTGTCTCTGAACCATTGCTTTCCACTACCATAGACAGTAAGGCATGGTTAGACAGCACACTACACCCATTTGCTTCATCCAGAGACGGATACTGCCTTTCCAAGTTAGACAAAGGTTCACCTGCATCTCTTCGCGTCTAATTTACTGCATCAGGCGCTCCCGATGGAGTCTTCTCTCAGTTGGTGGACAAAATGTAAACTATCGGAAAGTTTCACCAAATATCTCAGCCAGGCCTGCACGGGCCGACATGATCTCCAAGTCAGGCCCAGTATAGTTTATCTTCCCACATTACCATCCTTGACCTGGTCCATTGCCACAACGAATCAAACCGCAACGTGGGAGAACAACACCTCATCTTCCACCTAGGCATCATGCAGTCAGGATTACACACAGCTGAGTTTTCCAATTTCAAATATTGTCCTTCGCCATAAACCAACACCCATCGGGGCTTCTTCCTCCTCACTTTCATTCATCTCATCGGTTCTCCCTTCCATGTACCAACCTGATTCTTTCTCTAAGCGGCCAAAGATGTCATGCCCTCTAATCGTGTTCACCCATCCCCACTTCATCATCCTGCCCACCCAAAACCCGTTATGCGCAGCGCCCGTTTCACCCACAGCCAATCCAGAAGAAAGTTTACTCTCGGAAAGTTGAATTATCCACCTGCTGATGCTGTCTCGCTTGTGTTCTTCCATCATCCCCATTATCTCTCATGGCACAGACACAGGCAGATATGGAGACACAGATTCATTCACAAACTTACACACTCCCACATTCAGACAGACCAGATGCATACACAGAGACAGCACGATGAAGATCCATGTAATTGCACACACATTAACACACACTCGAAATCAGCGTCAAAGATTCACAGACAGAAAACGGGCAATGCTCAGCAACAGGAACACACATTCACAAAAATATACATCCACTCACAGGAAAAGAGAGCCATGTTGAAACAGAAATGGAAACAAACATACTTTTGGAGAACTCATTGGCATTTTTAAGATTACACTTGCAGGAAGTGCACCCATCTCCAGCTCCTCCAAGACCGTGTTAGGGAACTGCAGCTGGAGTTGGATGAACTTCGGATCATTCGGGAGGCAGAGGCGGTCATAGATCAGAGTTATAGGGAAGTAGTAACTCCAAAGATGGCAGATAGATGGGTGACAGTGAGGGGGACTGGGAGGAAGCAGCCAGTGCAGTAAAACCTTGAAAGATTCTTGTTTAACATCCCCCGAACGTCTCTTGGGGTTTCAGAGAAAAGAAAATTACGATATTTGTTTTATGCCCTTTGTATTGTTTGAACTGTAAAGATTTCCTTCAGAAAATCAACGAGGAATCTGTTATTTATGCCTGCGGAATGTTGTACCGTGCAAACCGGCCAAGTACTGAGTTCGAATTTGTGTACACTTTAATTTCATTCATCTATTGATATGATTGTGTATTTTCCTGTCTTGAACGAATATTGCTGATAATAAAGCCTTTTTGGTTCATTGCATTGACCAATTAGGTGACGTTGTTGTTTAATTTTACCCAGATGAATGTGGTGTGGTTGGGAGAAATTGCTAAGTATTTTGCTTCAGGTACAAACAAGAGTCTAGAATTGAGTGCTAACAAAGACTGAGATTTGCGATTTTAAAGTCTAGTTTGGAAACTTATTCATAGATTTGAGGACAGCGAAATTTTGTATTTTGACGGTGTTGTGAATGCAAAAAGAGAAAGGCTGACTGATTTCGGCTCTCTCTTCCTTTGTGTATAAACCCACAAACACAAGGAAAAATGCGTTAAAATGCAGACACTTTCGCATGTGTGCAGACGAGCAAATTAACATTTAAATGGCCATAAAAAGACAACACTCACTCTCACTACTACCCTTACATACAGATGAGGATGGACACCACATCGACCGGAATAACACATCCATCGTTGGACAAATCAAATAGAGACACGTTCGAAATGCCAACGGGAGCTTTATCAACGATCAAATTGACATGGATTCCATTTACTACCCCTTGAGAAAAAGAACAGCAAATGATATCACCATAGGAAATGATGTCATCACTGCAAATGATATCGCCAACCCAGGGAAACTGAAACATGTAAATAGAAAACGGGGTACACCACCAGTGCTTCATTCGGAGGCTCACTGAATATGTTACCGAGTATGGTGACAGAACGTATGAAAACGAAGCGTCGAGTACAGCAAGCAAACGGACATCCAGACCTTCAACCTGAGCTACAAATCTTCTGAAAACACACGGATCCACAAGTATATGCACGGATATGTGTGAACAAATATACATGGATGTAAATAGATAGAAACAAAGATACACACAGACATATGCATAAACATTATTAAACATTCAAAAAAATGACACAGTCATAGACAAACATAAAACACCAGAGACAATATCACGCAGTATCACATCGAACACTGATATATGCAAATAATTAATCATCAATAAATGTGAAATATATATGTATATTCACAGGCAAAGCTACATTATCACAGACATGTAAATATTGAACCAGCGATATAAACTCATACATAAATATAAAGTAAAACACATAGTAAGACAAAGATATGCAGGAGCGAAGTGCACTTACAAATGCAGACTCACAATAATTCGTCATGATTACAAACGTGCACACAGAGACAGCAACAACACAAACGGGTGCTAACCAGATGCAGAGACAACGAACAAGACGCTGTGGACAGATTTAGCATCAGAACAGTGCGATTTATCAAAGATAAGAAAGAATGATTGTCGATGGATTGAATGGAATATCTGCAACAAATTGGGCAGGCATGGGCTTTGGTGATCCAGTGAAACGCTCAGCCACAATTCGGAATTTTTATTTTGATTTTATTTTTACTTAATACCAGGATTTTTAGTAAAGTTTCAAACCATTCATTTGATCAGGCATTCATTCGGTCAGTTCGAATGCACACATTGAGGATTAAAAAAAAACCAATCGGGAAGATGTGTTCTCAAACTTGGCACTTTCTATTTGTTCGATCACAACTTGATCGAATGGATTCCGAAGTAAGCCCAGTAACAAAACGTGAATTGACTTATGTACCTATTTTCTGAGGCAACTGTCAGTCAACAGGAGGAGATTTATGTTTCGGCGATTTTGCAAACAAATCATTTGAGCGAGCTCGCTAACGGTGGAATATGCCACGAAGTGTTGTTCAGGTTTGATGTTTATTCTGTGTTTCAAAAAGAGATGTGACTGGGCATTTAGGTACACACTGGAGCAATTCCCGAAACTTAACTGTGTCACTGTATAAATAAACATACTTGTACAGCTGTCCAAATTCAGCACCATCCCTTTGACCAGTTGAAATTTAATTTCAGATTGTGAGTAATCCCTGGGGTCTCTTCCACTTATGTACTATTATATGACTTCTGTTGCATACATACACCACAAGAAGGTACCAATGTGAATTTTGCTGAAAAGTAAATTTACAGATTTCTTTCTTCTGTCCATCTCTGTTTCGCGACGATTCACTCCATTGCTCAGACCCTTCCATCCCTTACGGGCACTACTGCTTACTCAAACATGTCTGACTGTCAAAGCATTAATCGAAAGCACCAAATTGAATATTGGAGAGTGAGTTAAATTCTTAAAATGAAGCAACGGAAAAAAAAAAAACATCCGTCCACGTTTAGTATATTAGCTTGGCTTGCAGAACAGAACCCGTGTACATTTTTGATTATCACCCGAAGATCAAATATAAAGTAGAAAGCAATGTTTTTCAAACAGTGTAGAACACTCGTTGGTGCGAGAACACCAGTTACTCTTGTCGCCTTGGAATATCTTGTTTTTAGTTGCTGGCAACAAATGACAACAAATCATTCTAACGAAAACATAACAGTAAACAACCTGTGGCTGCAGGAAGAAGGTCAGCAATAAAACCTCACACAAGAGTAATATCCAGGAAAGACAATGGGACGCAATCATTACTAACATAACTCACGATGTCCTCGGTGACATTAACAAAGAGATCAGCTGCTGCCATGGCTACAAGGTAGTGAGAGGTTGTCATGGACATAGACTACAAAACGTTTACGTTTAAAGGATTTTAGGGCCATTTTGATCACAGCTAACAGAGACCACCGAACGCAAAAATGCTTTGATTTTAAAAGAAGCACCCGCACAACGAAAGTGGAGGAAACGGTTGTTCTTCTTTATCCAGCTGGGCTTTTCTCTGGTTTCATTTAGTGTTTGGTCGTGTCGTTGTTCACTGAAAGCAGGGAGACAGATTAAAAGCTGCTGGTCCATTCTTGTCAACTCTCTGTGCCCTCTCTCCTGTGAGATCTTTTGTTGATTTTATCTTTTATGTCAAGGGATATGTAAGGTATTGCTGCAAGCAATTGAAACAACAAGAGAATGTTGTGATAAACATTTGGATTTTCTGTGTTCTGTTCTCTTTTGTTTTTTGTTTCCTTCAGTAATTATATAAATAAATTATGTTTTGTTTAAAACTAAGTGAGTTAACCAGCTGCATTCCTCCTGGGATATCCGCCGTAAACCTCCTTAAAACAAGTCGAAAATTTAGGGCTTCGGCCACGTTCTTCAAATGCTTTGAAGGTGTCTGATCTGATCCAAAACAGTGTTTATTTATGAGAAATGGATATTATTTGCGTGACTGAGTTATAGGAAAATGTTTATTCCTCAAATTTGATTTTGAGATTTTTATCACGACCCGAAAACAGATGTAACACGTCTGGTTCCCTTCTATGAGACAAGCATTCGCTAAGCAACACTAAGACAATTTAAATGAAATACAGCAGAAAACAGAGAGATGAAACGTGGGGAAAGTTGGTGAACCAGCAGATGTGGCAGGATCAGTGCAAAGAGAAATGAGGTAACGTTTCCAATTCGATATTCCTCGTCAACAGAATAACAAAGAATGGCCAATACTATTCAGTAATACACTTTTCGTAGAGGAGGAGAGAGAAGCGTTTGGATGCTCTCCAGCTTCAGTCATGTTCTCCACACAGATCTTCCAACTTTCTATACTCCATCCCCAGCTCCGAAATCTTGCTTGTACTTCCCCTCATTGAAAAGGTAGCTATTTTATATTAATTTGCACTTTGTTTATCGGATGAACTGGGAAAACAAATCATTAAATCAAAATAAAAGAAGCCTTCTTCAGGTTACGATTGATGCACATTTTTGAGACACGTTGTCAGCCCTGTGTTTTGCAACTCCTGGTTCATGACAGCGTTACGATGGGGAGGAACTTGAGTCTGCGCACATGTGGAGTTTCTCCTTACAAGTAATAACTGATTGAACTGCGGATTTCGAATATATTGTTGACAAAATTCTTCTGGCTGAGAGTAACTATGTTATGGCTCTGAAAAGCTAATCGGCTTTGGTTGTGAAAAAAGCGTTCAGAGGTGATCAGATCTTCACAAAAGCAAGAGTTGCTTCTACTCTCTCAAATGCAATACCTTGATGCAATACCTTGATGAAGAAAGAAAACTAGTTATGTGTTTTCAGCTAGTTTATTGTAAAGTGAATAGTTCAGAGACGTTTGTAGCATCACTCAGCCTGCACGTCCAGCAACCAAGTGAAATATGCCAAACTAATTTGCACAGAAGCATAGTTCTGTGCAACGTCGAAACAAATACACAAAATATTTTATTGGAAGATATAGATAAGTTGAGGATGGGGATAATAAATGGGTTTGCAAATGGCAGTCCGTTGTGGGTGGTCAAATGTGCAGTAGCAGATGTTAGGTTCAAGGAAGTTTTTCACGGGTTGGTCAAATGGGTAGATCTGTAGGCGATCGACATTTGCCATGAAAACTGTGAGATAATACATTTTGCAAGATGTAACACGAGAAGCAGTTGCTCAATAAATGGCAAGACGTTAGAAAGCTTTGAGTAACAAAGGTAACTCGGGGTCCTTGTCCATTGATAATTGAAATTGGCACCAAACGTTGAAACATGTGGTGCTGGAAAAACACAGCAGTCCAGGGGGGTGGGGGCGGAGAGGTCGGGAAGAAGACTGAAGGTCAAGAGGGCGGTGCTGAATCCGAGGGTTGGGACTGAGTGAGAGAGGGGGGGGGGGGGAATGTGGAAGCTGGAGAAATCTATTTTCATCCCTTATATTTGGAGGGTTCCTCGGCGGAAGATGAGGTACTCTTCCTCCAGGCGTCGTGTGGCCAGAGTCTGGCGATGAAGGAGGCCAAGGACCTGCATGTCATTGGAGGAGTGGAAGGGGGAGTTAAAGTTTTCAGCTACGGGCGGTTGGGTTGGTTGGTGCGGGTCCCAGAGGTGTTCCCTGATGTGTTCCTCAAGTAGGCGGCCTGTCTCCATAATGTAGAGGAGACCACATTGTGTGCAGCGGTTACAGTAATTGATGTGCGTGAAAGTGCAGGTGAATTTGCGATGGAGAAAGGAGGATCCATTGGGGCCTTGGAGGGAGGTGAGGGGGAGGAGTGGGCGCAGGTTTTGCAAGACTTGCGGTTGCAGGGGAAGGAGCCCGAGAGTGGAGGTTGGGTTGTGTGGACCTGACGAGCGACCCACTCCGCCAATGACATGCAGGTCCTTGGCCTCCTCCATCGCCAGAACAATAAGAGTTAATGGGCATGACAATGAATATTTAATACGAAGTGGAAAATTCACAAAAGTAGAATAGCTGGAAGAAATAAAACATTCTGTTTTCAATAAGGTGTGGTTGGGGAAGCAAGTGCAACTGTATAATTTTGATAATCCATCGAAGTATTTCTTTTCTGTACTTTTCACAGAACCAACTGGAGTTAGTCGCACCTTGATTTCTGCAACATAGAATATTCAAAATGGTCCGTAAGTGCAAAGAAACAGTAATACTGCACATATATTGGTCTCAATAGAGTGGCTGTCGAAGGAGTGCAATGAATGTTTGCCAGTTTGTTTCCAGGGAAGCTGGCACTGATGTATGAGGAGAAATTGTTTGGTTAGGATTGTTTCACAAAGGTTCAAACGAATGAGGGGGGAATCTCTTACCGAGTTGTAAAATTCTACCAGAACTAGACAGGATCTATACAGGGAGGATGCTCCCGGCGTTGTGTGTGTGAGTGTCGAAAACACAGAGATCACAATCTGAGGGTCCAGGGTAAACTGTACCCCATCAGAGTAGAACGGGTTATATTCTGTCTGTGTGAAGTTATTGTTTGTCTGTATCCAAATCTTGAGTCAGACTGGTTCTGCTTCTAAAGTGGAACTTACAGAATCTTTCAAGGATTGACGAGGACATAGAACCTCACAAGTTTGCACGTTTCTCCTTGCATGCATTTTGTGAACACCTTAAGGAAACTATTAAATACTTTCAGTCTGCCAGTACAGAACGTAAACATGGAATAGTCATTTCCTCATGTGAAAAAAATGGAGGAGGATGGCAGCCTGAAAACTAAAGTGAGGATGAATTGCCGTTCCAAAATGGTTGTAAAATTGCGGAATTCACCGGAGCATATTGAGGTGGCTTGTGCAATATTGAGAAATTAGAAGGAGGAGTTTCACAGAATTGCAATTAGCAGTTGGTTGGGGTGTTGCTAAGGGTGGTAAGGAAGGTGGACTTAGGTCGAGGGAGGAAGTGAGGACGGCAGATGCTGGAGATCACAATCGAGAAGGTAGTTCAGGCAAAGCATGGCAGCTCGGCCAACATCCAAGGAACAGGAGAATGGATGTTTCGGCAAAAAGCACTTCATCAGGAAGGAGGCTTTTGGTTCAGGACTGAGAGATAACTGGGAGGGTGTGGTGTTACGGGAAGGTAGATGCAAAAGCGATTGGCTGGTGGTCAGATGGGGAGTGATGGACTGGTCGGGAGAGTGGTGCCGATTTCGATACTTGACACTGGGATAATGTCGGGAGTCGGGAAGTGAGGAACCTGTTGAAATCCACATTTATTCGTGTGGTTGTAGGGTCCCAAGGCCAAATTTGAGGCGTTCTTCTTCCAGGCCTCGGATGGTAATGGTTTGGCGGTGGAGGAGGCCAGTACCTGCATGTCATTGACGGAGTGGAAGGGGGAGTTCAAGTGCTCCATCTCGGGGCAGTGGGGTTGCTGGTTGCGGGAGTGCCATTGAGGTTCTCTGAATCCGCATGAAGGCATCCTGGCTCCCCGATTTAGAGGATACCACACAAGGTTACGTTTCGGTATCACGCCCTTTTGCAGAACTTGGCTGCCTCAGATACTCAAGAACTGATTTGTGCATTCAGCAGACACAGGAATAGTCGAGCAAAGAGCAACTACATGTCATGCATGGCAGCTCTTAAGGTTTTGAACCCGGTACTGAGACCTACCGTGGACGCCAAAAACAGCGAGAGTGTAATGATGAAAAAAAGGATAATCAGACGAGCAAACTCAATGCCATCTTCTCGCGCCAACCAGCCTCCACAAACATAATCGGACAAACAGGATACACTCCAGTATATTTCCTTGGAACTCGAATTAAAGTATCAAACTCTGACCCCTCGTGTAAACGTCTCAGTTTATGGCTCTCAGGTTTCAATACCACCAAATCCCAGGAGCTGATAAATGACACGACACAATGTGAGATATTATTGCAAGAATTGTCCACAAATGTAAGAGTAATACATTACGTGACTGAAGTGGAATGCTACAAGGTTAATTGCAACATGTTTTCTTGAGACCAGTAAATTAGTTTATAACTCGTGCATCCACTAAATTTCACTTCTGTTGTAAAATGCAACATGTGCCATCTCCGTGTGAAATCTAATTAGATGATTTTGTCAATGAATACTGCCAATTATGGAAGTAATAGTCAACAATTTCCAATTCTGATTAATAGGTGGAGAACTTGCGAGTGCATACAAAATGCAGAAGGGAGTAACCCTGTACATGGTGGTCGCAAAGTTCAAATTGAAAATGCACCCAAAGTAAGTTAAAAGGGAATATCTAATGAGAAATGCTCATTTAAAATGTATTACAATATACTATTAAAACGAATATTGCACTCATTTTATAAGGGATGTCATAAAAGATCAGGATGAGAAATCAGAAAGTGTAAAGAGGCTGTCATGAAATAGTGTTCCCAATGGAATCGCTGGAAATGAGTTGGATGTTATTATCAAGTAAACCGCAGCAAAACTCTATGTTCTGAAACAAGTGATACAAAGTCCGTCTAACTATGTGAACATAGTTTAACAGGCTTATAAGAGTATCTGTTGTTTTTATGGGGATATAGCTTACCATACTTGCGAAGGTGTCCTGTGATCTTAGTCTGTATCATAATTATAAATCGCATTCAAAAAGTCACATCGACTAGTTGCTGGGTCATTCACACATCTTGGTTTTGATTTTGCTGTAAATATCAATGATGTCTATGACGTACTTGCAGAATATGAATTAAATGAACATTCCACAACCATTACAAATTGTACGCTTATGGTAATATATGTTTACAATCAACGATGGACTATAACATGAGCAGAAAGGACAGAGTACTTTACTTTTCAGATGCAAGGAAATAAAATCAGTCTTTCCAATTTGATTCATGCACTATGAGATATTGGTGCAGAATAGATGTGTCACGGTTGAGCCAGCGATGCGTTAGAAGACCGTGGCACAGTGGTTAGCACTGTTGCCTCCGAGCGCCAGAGACTTGGCTTCAATTCTTGCATCAGGCGACTGACTGTGTGGAGTTTGCACATTCTCCCCGTGTCTGTGTGGGTTTCCTCCCACAGTTCAACAATGTGCAGGTCAGGTGAATTGGCCATGCTAAATTGCGGTAGTGTTAGGCGCAGGGGTAAATGTTGAGGAATGGGTCTGGGTGGGTTGCGCTTCGACGTCCGACTGCTATGATAGGGGAATGTATATTTTGTGCATGGCTTTCTTGCTTCTGAATTCTGTATCTTGCTTTGTGTGCGGTCTTACTCATTTTCCAAACTCTTAAAAACACGAGGCTTGTTAAATTTTGTTCCTTTTCTAGTGCTAACTTTAAATCTGGAAAATGTATCGCTTCTCCACAATCTTTGTCCCAAATGTAACCTCCATGAAATTTCCTATGCCATTTCCACGTTTTTTTGATTGCACGCAAACAGGTTTCTGTGTCCAAATACAATATTTTTATTAAGTTGCTTTGATGAAATTTCACACTTTGATTCATCAGCTGTTCTACTGTCTAATTCAGAGGCTAATCTAATTCACAAATGTCATTGTTAATTCTCTGTCGTTTTTCCTTTTTCAGTTAGCATGCATACTTTTCATTTCTATAATCAATGCAAAAATAAATATCAGACATGGGACACCGGAAACAATGTTTTAAATTACATCTCTGTACTGCCTGGTTCGGTTTATCAGCAGCGATGTTCAATTCTTTATTCTATACTCCCAGCAGCATGACCACCAAAACAGACAACAAAGAACTGATGCAGTCATAGCTGGAGATAACAGATCCTGACGATGGAGGAGCTCAAAAACTGCATGAATTTATGTAAAACCCTATTATCTCACTTTTTAGATTAGAATTAATCT
>NW_025205482.1:8289-10557 GCF_004010195.1 Chiloscyllium plagiosum | reverse complement strand
CCACCTGTGAGGTACAAACTCTTGAAAAAAATAGATATGTTCTGACAGGTGTCAAACTGGATCAGAAATGGAGAAGGCCAAATTGAAGCAAAAGACCCCATTCTATGCCACAGGAAGTATCTGAGCAGGCCCAAAGTGGGGGCTAATCTTGCTTCAGGCGGGTTTCGTAGAAGAGGCTGTTTGGCCCACTTTTTGCTGCTGTACAATGAGGCGAAGGAGGCTTCTTGGGGAGGTGGACCTGCAGAGCCATGGGGTGTGGCTGGGAAACCCCCCCGGGTGCTCGGGAGCGCTGAGAGAGTAACGCTAATTTCTCCCGTTTTTTTTTCCAGGACGCTCGGACAGTCCGGGACAGGACCACTGGCGCACGCTGCTGGGTGAACTGTTCCTGCAGGCCCTCCTACTCTTGGGATCTGTGTTTGTCTCCTACCTGAGTGACTCACAGCGAGGTGAGGCAGCCACAGGCCGCTGACCAGAGAGAGAGACAGACAGACAGACAGAGCCTCATCCCTCCCTTCCTCGGACAGAGGGGGAGACAGAGTGAAGATGTCAGTCAGTGTCTGCTTCCAGTCCTCATCCCCCTTTTTTTTTAAAAATTTCCAAAGATCTCCACACCCTCACCTCTATCTTTTTGGGCTCTGAGACACCCTCCAACCTGCTGAGATCACTGCTCTTTCAATCCTGACTACCCCTCACCACCCGCCCCATTCTTTCTCCCCCACCCTTCCTGCCTATAATCATTTTACTGTCATTGGCTTCGGCCTAAACTCCAGGCTTCGCCCTAACCCTGGCCTTTCTCCCGCTCAGCCTCTCCGTTTCCCCACCTCTTCCCTTTTATTGAGCCTTTTTTCTTCGATTTATTCAAAAGATACAGGCGGGGATGGTAAGACCGGAATGTTTATTGCCCTGGAGAGGGTGGTGGTGAGCTGCCTTCCTGAACCGCTGCTGTCCCCGGGCTCCAGGATCTTTACCCAGTGAGAGTGCCACGTTAGGCCTTGCAAGTGGTGCTGGTGTTCCCTAGTATCTGCTGTCCTTCCCACACCAAGGGCAGCTTTGAATCATAGAATCCCTGCAATGTGGAAGCAGGCCATTCAGCCCATTGAGTCCATACCGACCCCCGGCCCCCAAAGAGCAGATCTTCCCCCCCCCCCCCCCAATCCCTGTCACCCACCCTAACCTGCACATCCCTGAACACTGTGGGCAATTTCCCACAGCCAATCCACCCTGACCTGCACTTCTTTGGACTGTGGGAGGAAACCGGTGCTCCCAGTGCAAGCCCACGCAGACACTGGGAGAATGTGCAAACTCCACACTGACAGTCGCCCCGAGGCTGGGATTAAACCCAGTTCTCTGGAGCTGTGCCGCTCCAAGGTGCTGGTAGAGGAGCCTTGGTGAGTGACGACAGTGCATCTTGCAGATGGTGCACACTGCTGCCATTCCGTGTTGGTGATGGGGGTGGGGAGTGAATTTTGGGGCAGACAGATGGGGAACCAATCAAGTGGGGGGGGGGCTGCTTTGTCCCGGATGGTGTCGGGCTTCTTGAGGGTTGTTGGGGCTGTACCTACCCAGGCAACTGGGGAGTATTCCACCACCCTCCTGACTGGTGCCTTGGAGGGTGAGATGATGAGCTGCAAATTGCCAACTCACAGCCTTTCACCTGCTTATCATTCCCATTCTGTATGTGGTGAGTCCAGCTGGGGTTCTAGTCTTTGGTAGCCCCCCAGGATGTTGACAATGGGGGATTCGGTGATGGTAACACCATTGAATGTCAAGGTTGGTGGTTAGATCCTGTCTTGCTGGAGACGGTCATTACCTGATACCCGTCTGATGGAAATGTTACTTGTCACGTACCAGCCCCCCCCGCCCCCAGTCCCTGAATGTTGTCCCATTACATGGGCACAGACTGGGTTTTGTGACTGAAGAGTTGTAAATGGCACTCTATATTGGGAGGTCATGTTGTGGCAGTACAGAACACTGCATTCAGTTCTGGTCTCCTTCCTGTCGGAAAGATGTTGTGAAACTTGAAAGGGTTCAGAAAAGATTTGCAAGGATGTTGCCAGGGTTGGAGGGATTGAGCTGTCGGGCAAGGTTGAATAGGCTGGGGCTGTTTTCCCTGGAGCATCGGAGGCTGAGGGGTGACCTTGTAGAGGTTTATAAAATCATGAGGGGCATGGATAGGGTAAATAGACAAAGTCTTTTCCCTGGGGTCGGCGAGTCCAGAACTAGAGGGGCATAGGTTTAGGGTGAGAGGGGAAAGATATAAAAGAGACC
>NW_025205482.1:0-5791 GCF_004010195.1 Chiloscyllium plagiosum | reverse complement strand
CAAAGATGTGCAGGTCAGGTGAATTGGCCATGCTAAATTGCCCGTAGTGTTAGGTAAGGGGTAAATGTAGGGGTATGGGTGGGTTACGCTTCGGTGGGTCGGTGTGGACTTGTTGGGCCGAAGGGCCTGTTTCCACACTGTAAGGTAATCTAATCTGTAAGGTAATCTAATCTAATTGTGAACGTGGCCTTTTTCTTTCTTTTCACTCCAGGAGGGTTCACGGTTAAAGGTCCGGATTACCCCACCGTAGCCCACTTGGGGGCAGATGTGGTGCTGAACTGCTCGGTGGTGTTCCACAGGGAGGAGTCCAAGCTGCAGGTTGAATGGAGCAGGCCAGAGTCCGGAGCCCAGGTTCTGGTGTGTGATAACCTCCTGGAAGGGCCATGCCGAGACCTCAGGGGCGGGGCGCAGCACTTTGAGGGCGAGCTAGCATCTGGAAACGTGTCGATCAGACTGCAGGAGGTGAAGGTTTCCGACGCTGGGAAATACCAGTGCACTGTCACTTCCAGTAGCCATTCTCGCCACACGAGCCTGGAGCTGAGCATTGTGGGTAAGGAGGGGCGGTTTCACTGCGGCTGCTTTGGGCGTTACGGTGGCAGAGTGGTAATGTCATTGGACCTGTCGTCCAGAAGGCTACGCCAACGCTCAGGCGGCCATGGGTTCGGATCCCACCATGGCAGTGGGCGGAGCTTACATTCACTTCGGGAATGAGCACTTGTCTCGCTTATGGTCGAGTGTTTTGCAGAAAAACACTTTGTTCATTAACGTCTGCGAGGGAAGGGGAATCTGCCATCCTTACCTGGTCATGTGACTCCAGACTGGCAGCAATGGGGGTTGACCCTTAACCGCCCTCTGACCGGGCCCAGCGCACCACTCTGTTCAAGGGCAGTTAGGGACGAGGGCAAATGTTTACCCAGTCAGCACTGCCAGATCTCACACACGTCAAAAAAACACTCCAAATCCAAGGAATTAAATCAGATGGACCACTTGGTATGGTACTAGGCACTAGAAAAGACAATGGCAGACACAGCCCTGTCTATCCCGCAAAGTCCTCCTCACTAACATCTGGGGGCTGGTGACAAAATTGGGAGGGCTGTCTCACTGACTGGTCAAGCAACAGCCTGACACAGTCACACTCACGGAATCACACCTTACAGACAATGTCCCAGACACCCCTGGATATGTCCTGTCCCATCAGCAGGACAGATCCACAGTGGGATACTGTCTCACTGACTGGTCAAGCAACAGCCTGACACAGTCACACTCACGGAATCACACCTTACAGACAATGTCCCAGACACCCCCATCACCATCCCTGGATATGTCCTGTCCCATTAGCAGGACAGATCCACAGTGGGATACAGTCGGGAGGGAGTTGCTCTGGGACTCCTCACCCCTGACTCTTGATCATGGGTAAGGAAACCTCCTGCTGATTACCACATACCCGCCCTCCCTCAGCTGAGGAATCAGTACTCCTCCATGTTGGAGGCAGTAGTGAGGGTGGCAAGAGTGCAAGATGTACTCTGGGTGGGGGGATTTCAATGTCCCCCATCAAGAGTGAGTCAGCAGCAGCAGTACGACTGATGGAGCTGGTCAGGTCCTAAAGGACAGAGCTGCTAGACTGGGTCTGCGGCAGGTGGTGAGGGAACCAACAAGAGGGAAAAACAGGCTTGTCCTCATTCTTACTAACCTGTCAGCTGCAGATATATCTGTCCATGACAGTGTCAGTGTGAGCGACTATGCACAGCCCTTGTGGAGACAAAGACCCGTCTTCACATTGAGAATAACTTCCATCGCTGTGTGGCACTATCACTGTGCTCAACGGGACAGACTTCAAACAGATCGAGCAACTCAAGACTAGGCATCCATGAGGCACTGTGGGCCAACAAACTCACTGGAGGAGAAGGCTCCACAAATATCCCCATCCTCAATGATGGAAGAGCCCAGCTCATCAGTGTGAAAGATAGGGCTGCAGCTTTCCCGGCAATCTTCGGCCAGAATTGCCGAGTGGGTGATCCATCTAGGCTGCCCCAGTGGTCTTCAGCATCACATTTCCCAGTCTCCAGCTAATTCGATTCACTCCACGTGATATCAAGAAACGGTTGGAGACACTGAATACTGCAAAGGCGATGGGTCCTGACAACACTCCGGCAATAGTCCTGAAGACTTGTGCTCCAGAATCTGCCGCTCCCCTAGTCATGCTGTTCCAGTACAGTTCCAACACTGGCACCTACCTGACAATGTGGAAACGTGCCCAGGTATGTCCTGTACTTAAAAAGCAGGGCAAATCTAACCTGGCTAATTACCGTCCCATCGGTCTACTCTTCGATCATCAGTAAAGTGATGAAAATGTTGTTAACAGTGCTGATAAATCACTTTCTCAACAATCACCGATACACAGTTTCTGTGAGGCACATTCAGCTCTATTGCCTTGGCCCACACACGGACCATGAGCTAAACCTAAGAGGAGGAATGAGGGTGACTGTGCTGGGCATCAAGGCTGTATTTGATGGACTGTGGCATCAAGGAGCCAACATCAAACCCCAGTCAGTGGGAATCCAGTCATACCTGGCACATAGGAAGATGGTTATGGTTGTTGGAGGTCTGTCATCTCAGCTCCAGGACACCTCTGCAGGAGTCCCTCAGGGTAGCGTCCCAAAACCACCTTCAGCTGCTTCATCAATGCCCTTCCCTCCATTATAAGGTTCCTACCTCTGGGCCATGTGCTGCAGGTTGGAGGGCCATCTCAGCATTGTCTGGCCTTTAATAGTGCAGTATACTGCAGTGGCACCATAGAAAATGGCAGCAGGAGTAGGCCATTCAGCCCTTCGAGCCTGCTCCTCCATTCACTGTGATGTTGGCTGATTGTCCAACTCTGTACATTATTCCTGCCATCTCTTTGATCCCTTCAGCCCTAAGAACTCTATCTAACTCCTTCTTGAAAACATTGTGTTTTGTCCTCAGTCGCTTTCTGAGACCACAGACTTATTACTCTGTGGGTGAAGACATTTCTCCTCATCTCATTCCCAAATGGCCTACTGTATATCCTGAGGCCCTGACCCCCCCCCTCTCTCTTGTTCTGAACTCCCTGGCCATTGGGAACACCCCATCTCGTCCTGTCTGAAGTTTACAGGTTTCTATGATCCCTCCTTTAATTTATCTAGACAGAAATGAATAAAGTCTTAACCCAATCCAGTCCCTCTTCATACCTCAGTTCTCCCTGGCCAGGAATCAGGCTACTGAACGCTTTTATTGCATTTCCTGCATCTCCGGAACCTCTTCCTCCAGATCAGGAGATCAAAATTGCACAAAATGATCGATTATCGATGCGTGCCAATCTGTTTCAATGTGCTACTTTCCCAACCAGCCAACAACCTCCCAATGCAGGCCTTGCCACAAGCAAGTGGTACCATTGTCCTGAGGGAGTTCGCTTGACGTTGTCATGGACCGGAAAGCAATTTGTGATCACCTGGAATTGCCAAACGTTCCGTGGGAATGCCAGGCGAGAGACCCTGTGACAGGCTAGAGCATAGAGCAGAGTCAAAACGCTGTGGATGCCGGGAATCTGAAGTGGAGGTCACGGAATGCTGCAAACACTCAGCGAGAGAGAGAGAGAGAGAGAGAGAGATAACGTTTTCAGGGCTTTGACGTTTCATCAGAACTGGGAAGTGTTGGGAAGGGAACAGGTTTTTAAGGAGCTGAAGGGGAGAAGGGTAATAGGGACAGTCTGAGACTATAGTGGATTGTACGAAAAGTGAAGTGGTGAGGGGGGAGGGGGGTAAAGGTGGTTCAGGCACAAAGGGAGTGGGAGGAGTAAGGAAGCCAAAGGCCAAAGGAGATGTGAAGGGCAGAGCGGTGAACACGTGGGAGAGTAAGGAGGAGAAAATGGAAACGTTGGAAGAGATGGTAGCGAATGTGATGTTACGGAACTCGGTATGGGTCCAAAATGGCCATAAAGTTGAGAAATGGGTTTATTGTTTGCAGCAACTGCAGGGTAGACAGGTCAGTGTGAGGAACGGGGCAAAGGCTGAAAACAGGAAGCAGCGATAGATCGGGGTCACTCCTGCGGACCAAGCAGAGGTATCTGTGTTTGACTGTCACAACTGTAACAGCACAGTGTCTTTAGGAGGGATTTGTTCTGTGCTGTTTCTCTCGAGGTGTTGCCGTGGTAATGCCGGAAGGTCTGCCTCACAAGCGCTGGGTAAAGTAACCAGCTCTGAGTGTTTCTTGTTTAAACATTAGACCAAAGAAGCATGGGTGGGTGCTCACACAGCCCCAGGGTTTCGGTTTTTGCCCTCAGCTGAAGTTGGGGGTTTGAAGCTGCCAGATACAGCTCTCTCTCAGCTGCAGCAAGAAGTTCTAGTGCTGCGAGATTGTTTCTCGCTCTGTCCCTGTCTCCTGGATCGGAAGGGACAGAGCACCTCAGGGAGCTCTGTTTTGCTGAACTTGCCAAGAGTGTGTTTATGAGCTGCTGCTACACAGGAATAGTTGAGGATTAGTACAGTCTGTTCCTCTATAACACAGTCTTGTCCGATGCTGTGTTATAGGAAATCGCACAGTAGAAATAACGGGGCTTATGGGAAAAGCAGGGTTAGGGGGTGAACCACCAAAAATATCATGTAAAAATCAAAACCAAAATTCATAGTTAGCCTAACAGAAATGTTATCACAGTCTACGTAAATGTTAAAATCATACATTTTAATGAAATGATACAATAACTAACACTTTAAGGGGTTGCTGAATAACAGTGTAGGTCTGCTTCTTTGGTTAAACAATCCTCTGAGTAACAGTCTGTAGAGAACAACAGAACCCATGAAACCCCACCTGCACAGCTCAGGGTTAATGATAAGGGTTTCACGCTCGCCACTTGGAAACCAATTGGCATCTCCCCACCTACGTTCGTGACACCACCCACGCCCTCCACCTCCTCCAGGATTTCCGCTTCCCCGGTCCCCAACGCCTCATCTTCACCATGGACATCCAGTCCCTGTACACCTCCATCCCCCATCACGAAGGACTCAAAGCCCTCCGCTTCTCCTGTAGTCTTCTTCTTGACCTCTCCGCCTCCATCCTACTCCGACCTATCACCCTCACCTTGACCTCTTTCCACCTATCACATTTCCAACTCCCCTCCTCCAAGTCCCTCCTCCCTACCTTTTATCTTCTCCTGCTGAACACTCTCTGCTCATTCCTGAAGAAGGGCCTGTGCCCGAAACGTCGAATCTCCTGTTCCCTGGATGCTGCCTGACCTGCTGTGCTGTTCCAGCAATAAAGTTTCAACTTTGATCACCAGCGTCTGCAGACCTCACTTTCTCCTCGAAGATCTCTCAAAACTGCCTGGTAGAAATAATGAGAAAAATATTCCAAACGAAGGTGAGCCCTGGACAGTCGTGGGGATTGGGAGGTCACCCGAGGCATGGAGAGTGCTTTCTACCAGAGCAGCACCCAGGTCAGTGTCAGGCACACAGACAGCATGGGCAGATAGAGTCACCATCTGAACTCCCATCTCCCAGCCTGGAACTCTAAAACTGTGCTCACCCAAGTCTAGTAAAGATCTCCTGACTCAGCTCGACGGTACCATGGCCTTGTGCATTGACAGCTGCCAACTATTTTGCTGTTAAATCCCATGGTCTGATCAGAAAAACAAATCCATGATTCAAATGGTAGCATTCGTCAGCTTCCATTCAATGTCAGGAAGAGGCTTCGGTAAGCTGGAGAAGAGGGGGTGGGAGGGAAGTGTAACAAGTCGGGAGGGGAGGTGGTTACGGAGAGAGAGAGAGAGAGGGAGCGC
>NW_025205481.1:9279-10556 GCF_004010195.1 Chiloscyllium plagiosum | reverse complement strand
TGATTTCGGAGATGAATTTTCAGAAATAAAAACCTCTTAGGTGCTGATTCCAGAATATTCGAAAAGCGCGTGCAGGCACACAATGAGTGAATTAAACAGCGACAGTGATTCTGGGCTGCCTGGATGGGGGTGCAAAAGGGAAACACTCTGGAAGTGGTTAGCACTCATAGGAAAGAAAATGCATAACACCTGCAACTGAAAATTTTAAGTGTAAGAAGAGCTAATGGAGTTGGAAGGTGCAGCAGCTCATTTGACATGAAATATTATGTAATACAAATGCACTGATCTGTTTGGGTTAGCTCTGCATTGAATGGAAGTCGGTTAGCTCAGTTCACTGAGTAACTGGTTTGTGAGAAAAGTGAGACCAACAGCGTGGGATTAATTCTTTCACTGTCAACCCGCCGTTTGATATGATCATGGCTGACCAAACACGTCAATGTCTTTGCCCAGCTCATCCACAACAACCTGTCGTACAACGGGATAAAGACAGTCAAGCAATCGAAAATTTCTGTTCATACAGGTAACATGAAACATATTGCATTCATCAATAATCTTCACCATTCCTACATCCAAGAACGTGTTGCACAGTGGGTTTCTGCACGAAATTTGCAGGTTTTGCGATGAGAATCTGATTCTGGTCAGATCATATTTCAAATGATATGATTCCGTAGAAACGCACAACCATGAAGGTAAGGAATTTCCTCTGATCAGTAGCAGGGAAGGGAAATCCAGACGACAGGAATTGGCGATGAATCAGCACAACACTCAATGATTCAGCTGAAAACTGAACTAAAATCCACTTCTAGTGCGGTTCAAACCCACAAACATTGAATAGCAAAGTTACCAAATTTGTAGAAATCTAACACACTTTTCATTGCGCCACAGAGCTGCACTCGCCACAATTTTACTGCACCCAAAGTTTGCAGTTGTCGTAGAGAAAATGTCGACTATCACCAGGAGATGCGGAGAGTTTTTCAAGGAGTCGATCATTTATTTGCAAACAAAAACAGTGACATTCAGAAAATAAAGTTTTGACTCGCCCGAACCTCAGGGTCCATGGCATAGAGTCATAGAATCATTGAAATGTGCAGCATCGAAGCAGACACTGCTGTCCAACTTGTCCATACCGAACAGATATCTCAACCCAATCTAGTCCCACCTGCAATCACCCGCCCCATATCCCTCCAAACCCTTCCTATACAAATGCCTCTCAAATCTTGCATTCAGCCCATCCTCTGGCAGCTTATTCCATTCACGTACCACCCTCTGTGTGAAAA
>NW_025205481.1:7021-9040 GCF_004010195.1 Chiloscyllium plagiosum | reverse complement strand
TTGCAGTTGTCGTAGAGAAAATGTCGACTATCACCAGGAGATGCGGAGAGTTTTTCAAGGAGTCGATCTTTTATTTGCAAACAAAAACAGTGACATTCAGAAAATAAAGTTTTGACTCGCCCGAACCTCAGGGTCCATGGCATAGAGTCATAGAATCATTGAAATGTGCAGCATCGAAGCAGACACTGCTGTCCAACTTGTCCATGCCGAACAGATATCTCAACCCAATCTAGTCCCACCTGCAATCACCCGCTCCAAACCCTTCCTATACACATGCCTCTCAAATTTTGCAATTGTACCAGCCTCCACCACATCCTCTGGCAGCTCATTCCATTCACGTACCGCCCTCTGTGTGAAAAAGTTGCCCCTTAGGTCTCTTTCATATCTTTCCCCTCTCACACTAAACCTAAGCCCTCTAGTTCTGGACTCCCCGACCCCAGGGAAAATAATTTGTCTATTTATCCTTTCCATGTCCCTCATAATTTTGTAAATCTCTATAAGGTCACCTCTTAGCTTCCGAAGCTCCAGGGAAAACAACCCCAGCCTGTTCAGCTTCTCCTTATGGTTCAAATCCTCCAAGGCTGGAAACATCCCTGTAAATCTTTCTGAACCCTTACAAGTTTCACAACATCTTTCCGATCGGAAGTAAACCAGAATTGCACGCAATTTTCAACAGTGGCCGAACCAATGTCATGTACAGCCGCAACATGACCCCCCAACTCCTGTACTCAATACTCTGACCAAAAAAGGAAAGCATACCAGATGCCTTCTTCACGATCCTATCTACCTGCGACTCCACTTTCAAGGAGCTATGAACCTCCACGCCAAGGTTTCTTTTTCAGCAACACTCCCTAGGGCCGTACCATTCAGTGTAAAAGTCCTGCTTTCCCAAAATGCAGCACCTCACATGTATCTGAATTAAACTCCGTCACTTTATACCTTTTCTTTAATCATGTCTTGTTAGCTAATCAGAATGCCAACTGTGTTAGTCAGAATTACTTCACTCCAGCTATACATTAAACCAATGGTGTTAATTCCCATTATCGTTCTGCTTCTGCCACTATGATTTTTCCTAATTTATTCTACTGTAACTATTAAGTATTCTACTGCTACCTGTGCTCAATGAACCTCCGTCCCAGACTAACCTGTCATGATTAGATATTTAGCTACCCCATCTATCACAATGTTTTCCTGTTCCAAGCTGACTCTACTAACTACTAATTAGATATTTCATGTCATATCCTGCTACAAGTGCCTCAAGCAGGCTGACTCTACTATCAATTAATTATTTAAAGTCATGTCCTAAGTATGTACTGTAACGACGTTTCCCAAACTGCCATGATGATATTTAGTAGGCGAGGCTGACTTTACTAATTGGTATTATCTCAGCCTGCCATAGTAACCTTTCAACCCAGTCTGACTCTGCTAATTGGTGTAGTAGCATTCCACTATTCTTATCCCATCCTGCCACACTGGCCCCATTCTGCCCTAGTGACCTTTTGACGAGTGTAGCATTACGCAGACCACTTGTAACAGAACGCCAGTAGTTTCCATGTCATTACCCTTCCCATGCTTCCATGCTCTGTATTTTCTGTACAGTGTTCGGTTCTTTCATTCGATATCTGTTTAAGTTCACCCCAGTTTCCAGTACCTGGTCCTTATCCATGTGTGCTCTAGCTTCTCAAGTATTCGGTTAAATACTCCTGAAATGTTTTACTGACTCATACCTTTACCACACGGTCACACAGTGAATTCCAAATAAACAACACTCTCTGAGTGAAAACGTTCTGCCTAAATCTCGTCTGAGCACCCTCCCCAGGAGATCCCTGGTTGTTAACTCTTCCCATATGAAATTTGCTCCTATCACACATACCGATCCCCTTAATGTGCACCTTAATCACTTCCTCACTCAGCCTTCTACGTTCTCAGATAAAAAGCCTGAGCAGAGCTCTTCTATCTTCGCCACGGCGATAGTATCGTGCTGGAAAAGTACAGCAGGTCAGGCAGCATCCGGGATGC
>NW_025205481.1:1470-6975 GCF_004010195.1 Chiloscyllium plagiosum | reverse complement strand
TGCATACAGAAGCCATTTGGCCAGTTGAGTCTGCACTGTGCCGTGGAAGAGATTCACACTGCCCCACTCTATCTTTCTAAACCCGCATTTGTGATCCACCTACGAAAATAGAAATTGCTGCAAAAGCTCAGTGAGTCAGGAAGCATCAGTGGAGAGAAATCAGGGTTAACATTGCAAATTAAAAACAGTTCCGAGGAAGGTTCTATTGGCCTGAAACGGTCATTCCGTTTTCCCTGAGCTGCAATTCTGACTTTTGTCTCTGATTTAATACACTTAGAGTCCATTTAGATTTTGTTTGCCATTGACCTGAATTGCATACCTTTGCACTGTGGGAAGGTATCGGATCAGCCAGAGGAAATTCACAAGGAAGAGAGAGAGAGCATGAGAGTGCAAATTCCACACAGTCAGTCAAACAAGTCTGGAATCGAATGCCGGTTTCTGGCGTGGAAAGGTGCAGTTCTATCCACTGAGCTATCCCAATATGCAAGCATTCATCCTGGAAGTGAATTGAACCTGATCTCACGCAGTGACAGGCGGTGGTACTATCCAGGAATTTTATGCAAAAAGAAGCCTATTTGGTATTGCTGGAAATTATCATTCGCTTAACTATCTGAACACTTCTTAAAATCACTTGGCCTTTAGCCTCGTCTGACTTGGCATCACAAAATTCACATCTGAATACTTCTGAAAGTTATGAGGATTTCTGCCTCTTCAACCTTTGCATGCACTGACTTCCAGTTTTCAACCAACCGCTGTTTCAAAACATTTGTCTGCGCATTCACTCAAATGTTTCCTATGCCACCCTACACCTCCCCCCGTGATCGATTTCACCACCAAAGAGAAACGTTTATTTCAGTCTACACCATCCATATTCCTGATTATTTTGTACATCTCAATCATGTCTCCTCTCAATTTCTTCTGCTGTAAGAAAAACTCCTCCAGACTATCCAATTTCTCTTTATAATTGAAACTCTTCTACCCAGACAATATCCTGGTAAATCTCTCCTGCATCATTCCCAGTGCTATCATATCCGTGGGTATCATGCGAATTACAGAACTGCACACAATAGACTAGATAGAGCCAAATGAGTAAGTGAAATAAATGATGTAGAATTCCACAGGAAGAGGTACTTTCAAATAAATTTTCTTTTCCTCACTGCTACCCTGTGTCCTTTTTCTGAGCCTGATGTTCCAATAATCTATGGTCCATGTTGTAAATGCTGCTACATGAGAAATGATCTCACAACCACGGTATCGAAATGGAATTATTGGTTTGACAGTGAGATCGTGGTTCTTATACGATGGTACAAAGGCGCATGAAATGCCAAAGCTGGGAGTGTTCCTGGTCAAACGCGGCGAGGAAGGGCATATTTGTCTCCGTTTATTAGATTATTAAGATACAACAGCAGCATTAACCCGCACTGCAGATTGGCTCAGCAGAAGCGTGCTGGAGTCTGATGCGAGAGGTCGATTAATTGAAAGCATTCTCTGAAAATTTCCTTAGCAATGCGCTGTTTTGTCACTTTGACAGTAAGAGCTGTTTTAGATCACATCGTCTCAAAATCAGCCTTTTGCTCCCAGTAAACACTCCAATCCAGCGTATATCTTTTATTCCAACACAGCCGCAGTTCATATTCGAATTCCCTCTGTGATAATTGGAATTGACAATGTCATTCTCTGAGATGTAGCAATGTAGCATGAAGTTGGTCGTGGAAGGAACACAGAAGAACAGAGAAAACAGAACATTTACAGCCCGAGAACAGACCCTTTGGACGTCGAAGCCTGAGCTGATCCACTGTCAAAACCTATTACCCAATTCCAAACCATCTGTATCCTTCTGCACCCCATCTACTCATGCATCTGTCCAGAGGCACCTGAAATGAATCTACCGTGCTTGCCTCTACTACCACTGCTGGCAACACTATCCAAGTACTTACCACCCTCTGTGCAAAATACTTCCAACGTCGAACTCTCTTAAACATTTCACCTCTCACCTTGAATGTGTGACATCTCATTATTGAATCCCTCACCTTGGGAAGACGCTTATCTCTATCCACGCTGGCTATACCCTTCATGATTTTGTAGATGTCAATCAGGTCCCCCTCAATCTTGTTTTCTTTAAAGAAAACAATCATTACCTACTCAACCTCTCTTCAGAACTAGCACCTTCCATATCAGGCAACACCCTCATAAACCTTCTCTGCACTCTTTCATAAACGTGCACATCGTTTTGGAAATTTGGCGACCAGAACACTACACAACATTCTAAATGCAGTTGAACCAAAATCTTGTACAATTTTAGCATGCAGGCTCTTATGCTCAATGCACCGTCCAGTGAAGGCCAGCACATCATATGCCTTCTTGTCCACTCAATCCACCTATGCAGCTACATTCAGGGTACAAAGGATCTGAACTCCCAGATCGTTCTGCTCATCAACTTTTCCCAAGGCCCTTCCGTTTACAGTCGACTTCGCTCGAGAATTAGACTTCCCAAAATGCATTACCTCACATTTGCCTGGATTCAACTCCATCAGACAATTCTCTGCTCAACTCTGCTGTCTATCTATATTCTCCTTCATTCTTTGACAGTCCCCTATGCTTTCTGCTACTCCACCAATCTTCGTGTCATCTGCAAATGTAATGGCTATATTTGGGCCAGCAACCCTTGGAGACTGGAGCATGGCAGCTGGTCGTAATTAGATTTGATGAATAAAATCTGGCATATAAACCCGCTCAGAGAAAGAGTGACAAAAAGTTTTAATTTGCTGAAAACTCTTTATTTCATTACCCTTCAAACTGCCGTCCTTAACAAGACCAGCAAATATATGTCTCCAGTCGCACAATAGTACTGTTCACCCATAAATTCCCTCTGACTCAGGTCAAGGAGAGTTAAGGATGAACAACAAATGCTGTTCAGACTATGATGGTCACACTCCGTGGGAGAATAAGGAAGGACAAAAAAGACACAGGGATGACGGGGATAATTGGGAGTCATCTCAGCATGGACTCAAATTAAACTGCTTATCCAAACTAAACAGACAAAAGGATACCCACGCCACAATGAAGTCAGGTCCATTCGGGCGGGGTCTGCAGGAAGGGATTCAATTATCCGCTGAATTGTAAACTCACTTGCTCAGTCACAACTTGGACAGGTCGTTCACAACTCCCACATCTGAAAGGAATCAGTCAGGAGACCAACCTGCTGAGTCACCATCAGGTTTACAAATGATAACAAGCGTCCGATTCTGTTGTTATTGCAGGTGTTCATCCCATCCAGAAATGAACCATGTTTGGATGCCTTTTTCCAGTGGAGTACCACTGTTTCCTGATGTAGATCAATAATTCAATCTTAGTTGTCGTGGAAGTTTACAGACGATGCAACAATTGTTCGTGTAGTTGACTGTGATTAATAATATCAGGGATCACAGGGATGTATCAATGAGTTGGAAGGGAAAAACGGCGAATGGAATTTGTCCAGACCAATAAGTGATAATGCATTTGGGGAGTTGAAACAATAACAGTGAGGATTTTGAGTGGTGTACAGGAACAAAGAGATCTTGGAGTGGATATTCAGAGATCTCTGAAGATTGTTGGACAGGGAGATCAGTTGTTCGAGAGGGTTTTTGGATATTTTCTATTGTTGACCACAGGCTGAGGATGATATTCGATCTTTAGCAAGTGCCAGTTTAGGAAGCAACTAAAGAAATGATCAGAAGTCTGGTAAATGCAATAATCAATATTTTTTAAAATTGTACAATAAAAGATGGAGGACTGAAGTATAGCTCTTTGCCCATCAAGACCGCTTCACCATACAATGAATTTACCACTGATTCCTCTCCAAGTCATGCTGGTATGTGACTTGGAGGGTAATTTGTAAATGGTGACGTTTCAGGCACCTTCACCCTTGTCTTCATTGTCAGTGCAGTATTTGAGCTTTGAATGTTCTGTCAACAAAGCCTGGATGACTTACTCCAGTGAATCTTCTTGGTGGTGCACTCTGCTGCAATTGTGCCTTCGCAGTTAAGGGGATAAATATTCCGATGTTGAACAATGTACGTTATATGACTGCATTGTCGGGGAAGGTGCCCCGTTCCTTCAGTGGTATCGAAGCTGCACCCACCTAGGCAAATGGGAGTTCTGTTAAGCATCTAGTTTGTGCGTTGTGGACGACGAAGGCTTCACTGAGACAAGAGTTGAGTTAATAATCAAACAAAGTCGACCGACGGATATGTTTTTGTCGTCAACTTCTTTATATGGGCGGTCAGGTTGCATTTCTCCTAAATACTAGCTCCCAGGACGATTACACGGAGGAATTCAGTTACAATGAAGCCATTGAATGTCAATCGATTTGATTAGACTCTCATTTGTCAGAGTTAACATTGCTGTATTTGTTCCTTCTGGGGTCAATCCGATTCTAATCGCTTTCTGATTTCAAGTTCCAATTCCCATCTGTGCCTGAAATTTCAACCCGTTTCCTCAACAAAATTTCTCCACCTGTCTTAAAAATATGTAAGGACGCTGTGAAGGGCAGCAGAGATTTACAAACGTGTTGCTAACTCTGTATAAAATGGAGCTTCGTTGCACGATTGGTTAGGCTGGGATTATTCTGCTTCAGACAGGGGAGGTGGAGGGGAGCTCTATAATCACACAATAACAATTATAAACGTTCAATATTCATGGGTCTTGACAGGGGAGATACAAGCAGGTGGCTTGCCTATGCTGTGAGGAGAGCACCAGATGACATAATCTCAGAATTAGATATTGCCTCTTTAATTCAGAAATGAGGAGTAATTTCTTTGCTCAGGAGCCAGAGAGTCTGTGGCATTTTTGCTGCAACTGGTTGGGTACTTTCAGGCTGTGTCAGATAGTTAATCAGAAAGATGATGAAACTTTGTCGAGGTAAGTGAGCAGAAAGGAGTTGAAAACTATCAGATCAACCATGAGTTTGTTGAATGTTGGGGCGCACTCACATCTTAGACGGTGGGAGGAAACCGGAGCAAACACACAGGAGGAATGTGTAAACCACACCTGAGGCTCAAATCGAACCTGGGACGGTGGTGCTGTGAGGCAACAGGGCTAACCATTGAGCCACTGGGCCATTTATAATGCTTTTGGTGGAATATTATGACAAATCTTCAAAAATCCAGAGTATTGGAACCGAATCGAATTCAGGTGCACACGTTCACGAAATGACTTTACATTTAAAGTCAACCAGCTTGGACATTATTTCCCTGCGGCTTCCAACCAACTAAACCCCACCCATACTCCTTTACCTAGCTACACGCTGTCTCTCCTTGTGAAATGTATTCCTTGTGTGTCACCAAATGTGCCTTTCCAAATGCTTTGAAAAACAGATTCTGGAATGACAGCGATTCTGCTCTCATCATTTCTTTGTCCTTCAAAGTTTTATCAAAGGTTTTGAATGCCTGATGTTCAGATTTTTACTTACTTGAAAGAGGAAATTTTCCACCTATTTCCTCTGTCCAAACATTTCATAACGTGAAA
>NW_025205481.1:0-1225 GCF_004010195.1 Chiloscyllium plagiosum | reverse complement strand
ATGTTTCTGCAATCATATTTGGATACTTTTACCCTGTTTCTTCCTCAGCTTCCTGCTTCCAGTAGACATTTCAATCCGGAAAACAACTCTGTCAAATGGTTTTCATTCCAACACAAGATGCAGTTTGCAGAAGTCACATATTTGCACTTTCACTGAAACTCTGCCTCCCTGCAGCTGCAATCCTTCCCCACCTTGGTACAGGCGGCACTGTCCTTCCTGTGACATGCCCCATCGAGAATGGAAGGACAAGTATCAATACTCGCACTTGGGAACGGGGCGAGAGTTTTAAAATATTTACACTGTTCCCAGCGTAGAATTGAGCCCTGTGACAGGCGGGGACACTACCGAAGACAAGTGTGTCTCAGGAGGCCCTACAGCCAATTGCGGCCGCACTTGTCAAAAACAACTGCTTAATGAACTGAATCCCATTTCACAATGTTTATCCCACAGCCTAATATATCTTGGCATCACAAGTTCACATCTGAATGTTTATTCAGGTCATAAGGGTTTCTGTCGCTCTGAACAATGCAGACAGTGTATTCCAAATTCCAATCCCCCAGCTGGCTGATAAAGCTTTTCCGCACATCTTCTCAAACCATTCTGCCTTTCTCCTTAAATCTTTGGCCCCTGCTGATCGATCTCTCCATCAGTGGGAAACTCGTTCATTCAAATCTTTCCATACCCTATCTCGATCATGTCTTGTCTACATTTCCTTTGCACTACGACAACACTCCACTCTGTCCTGTCTTTCTTCCTAATTGAAACTCCTCAGTCCAAGCAATATCCCGGTAAATATCTCCTGTAATTTTCTCAGTGTGATCACATGCCTGCGATAATGTGACTTGCAAAATTGCACACAACACTTTTGCTTGAACCTAATGAGCATTTGTTTGAAAATTTCTGTATTAGTATGAGGGCGATTCTGGCTAGGTAGAATTTATTACCAATTCCGAATTGCCCAGAGGGCAGTTGAGACTCAACCATTTTGCTATGAGTCTGAAATCACATGCATGCCAGATCAAGAAAGGATAGCCGATTCCATCACAAAACGCCATCTTTGAAACAGATTTTTTTTCAATAATTGTCAATGGATCTATAGTAGTCAATAGATTCTTCATTGCAGATATTTAATGAATCAAATTTTAAGCCCGAGTACCCAGACTATTACCTCGGTCTTTGGATTATCAGTACTATGAAATTGACACGAGACCATCGCAGAAACCAC
>NW_025205480.1:0-10554 GCF_004010195.1 Chiloscyllium plagiosum | reverse complement strand
CTCTGCTGCTCCTGCTCTTTTTGTGAAGAGAGAGAAAAAAAATCACCGCTGCCCGCTACAGGTAAGTAATTTGGGGAACATGGGGAATTGTGACATTTTTGCCATCACACAGATATGTTTGAGGGAGGTCATGGCTGACAACTCAATATGCTGTGGTACATAACTATGGGTAGGAAAGGAGAGGGGTTAAAGTAGAAGGTGATGTTACTTAATTAGTTATGGAGGGTTGATAAATTGGAAGCATCTTCTAATGACGCTTTGTGGATCGAGGTTAGCATCAAACTAATGACAGGCACACTGCTGCGGATATATTATAGACTCCCAGATTAAATAAAATATAGGAGGCGAGATATAATCAATTCAATGAGGTGTGTAAATCCAATAATAAGATCACTATATTCAGGCATTTTAATTCCAGACATTAATTAGGGCGGTGAATTATTTTATGAGGGGAAACGTCTTGACATTTATTCCAGAGAACTTCTTATGTGAACACGTAGCAGTTACAACAATGGGTGCCAGAAGAGTAGAGAACGTGTAGAGCTAAACTCAAGAAAATAAGTCGAAGAGCAAAAGTGGGGGTGAGGGGTGGGGGTGTGTGATAAAAAACATTAGCAGGCAATATTTTCAAGAATCCAAAGACATTTTATCTGTTTATTAAGGGTAAGAGGTTAACAAGAAAATGAATAGGGAGTATTAGGGCCCGAGGAGGCAGCCTGTGCAAAGGGCCAGAGAATATGTTAAACATGCACTACATATCGGTCTTTGCTTTGGAGAAGCAGTCCGTGGAATCACTCTCAGTTCCAGATAGTGTGCCTTTGAGCAAATTAACACAGAAGCTGAGGAAGATTTGGAAGTTTATGCAGGATAAAAAGTGGGCAAATCCCGAGATCCAGATGAATTGTACTTAGGCTGATGTGGAAAAGATGAGGGAAGAGATTACAGGTCTTATACTTTGTGGTTTGTTTTTATTTGCCACTGGCCACGGAGGTGGTGTGATCGAATAGGACAATATCTAATGTGGGTTCAACTTCCAACCAATGCTCTTAAAAATAGCCATGTGATTTAAGACTGCCGAATTTGTAGAAAATTGTGAAGGATCACTAACTTTCGTCATGGCTGAGATGGACAGACGTTTAAACAAGGTTAATGGGGAAAACGCAGGAAAATGGAATGGAGGCTTAACAAAATAAATATATGCTGACTGAAAGAAAAAGCAGCCTCAGCGAGCGGATGGGCATACTGTCGCTCATATGACTAATGGTAAACTTTTTCCAATAGCCTGTATTCATTGGAATTTCAACCTCTCTCCCTCCGGAGTGAGACACGGTTTGGAATGCAATCAATAGATTCAAGGAATTCATAAATGCAGTAATAATAGGCAGAAAAGACCAGAGTAATGCAACAACGCGGATCGGTTGTCGAGGTGAAGATCTGCATCGGTTCAGTCACCACTACAAGAATCAAGACCTCAGCAAGATACCCTCCAAGGTCAAGAAGCGACCTGCACTGAAGGACAGGTCATCACAGGCCTGGCTTCAAGGAATGCACTAACGCTGCATCAGTGCAGTGTCCCCCTCCTTCCCTCACCAAAACGAATTATGGAGCAGTCGATAAACATGCTTTTAGTTGCAGAGTAAGAAGTAATGCTTTGGTTCAAGAGGCTTCAGTGAGCAGCAGCTCAGCAAAAGGTGCAGGTACGCTCAGGTAAGCTCCTTTTAACTCTAGTCTTAGAGCAGTCGAGATGGCAGTTAGGGCAGTCGCACGTTCCTCTTCCAGGATGTCGGAGCTCACGGAGATTTCATCTTTATGCGTACACGTGTGTGGAAAGTGCAGCCAGCTGCAGCAGCTGGGAGACCATGTTCGGGAGCTGGAGCTGGATGCACTCAGGATCATTCGAGATACTGAGAACTTCATCGATAAGAGCTTTAGCGAGTTGGTCACACCCAAGTCCCTCTCTTAGCCATGTTTCTGTAATGACTGTCATATTCCATTCCCATGTAAAGAACCATGCCTTGAATTCATCTGCCTCACCTGTCAGCCCTATTGCATTTAAATAAATGCAATTTAGTCCAACACGCATTCCTTGCTTCCTGTCGTGTTCCAGGCAAAGAGTAGCTGGGCTAGCACCGGGAATTGCAAAGGGAGTAGGAACAGAGCGCAGGGATCCCCTGTGGTCATTCCCCTCAAAAACAAGTAAACTATTCTGAATATTGATTTTGTGGGGTGGGGAGAAGTGTGTCAGGAAATGACTGTCGGGGAAAGCAACAGTAGCCAGGTTGGTTGCACTATGACTGGCTTTGGGGCACAGCTGGAAAGGATAAGGAAAAACAGGGTCTTAGAGATAGAAGAGTCGATTGTTAGAGGGACGGATCAGAGATTCTGTGGCCTCAAATGGGAATCCAGGACGGTGAGATGCCTCACAGGTGTCAGAGTCCAGAATGACTCTCTTAAGGGGGAAGGTGAGCATCCAGAAGTCACTGTGCACGTTGGCACAACTGACACAGGTAGCTATAGGAATGAGGTCCCACAGGATGATTATAGAGACTGAGGAGAAAAGTAAAATAAAGGACCTCGACAGTGGTAATCTCCATATTCCTTCCAGTTTCATAAGCGAGTGAAGGTAAGAACAGGAGGATATCGCATTCAAAATACGTGACTAAAGATTGCTGCGGGGGGGGGGGGGTTCATATCTCTGGATCATTGGGATCTTTTCAGTGACAGAGTTGACCTGTTTAAGAGGGACGTGCTGCACATGCAATGGAGGAGGGTACCATTCTCTTTGCAGCCGCAAAGGAGGGTTTAAATCAAATTGGCGGGGGCTGTTGTCCTTAAGAGTAGGGAGGCAAGTGCGAGGCTGAAAGAAGATACAGTAATCAGAAACAGTTAAGTGAAGAGACAGGTCAGACTGGAACATGATAGGGAGCAAGGAATGGCTCTTGGATTAAATCGCGTTTGTTTCAATGCCAGAGTACTGACAGATAAGGCTGTTGAACTCAGGGTGTGCATAGGTAATCGGCGCTGGGATAGTATAGCTATTAAAAAAAACATGGCTGAGGAATGGATAGAACTGGTAACTTAATCTACCAGAGTAAAGTGCATTAGGAGGGACAGAGATGGTGGAAGGACGGGAGGGGAAGATACATTTTTGATTAAGGCGAGTATCACAGCACGAATCGTAGAAGAAATAACTAAAGCATCAACCGCTGAGTTTTTGTGGGTGAAGGTAAGAAATAAGAAGGGTATGGTGACATTATTGGAGTTGCACTATAGGCCCCCAAATAGTCAACAGGAATTAGAGGAACAAACGTATGTCGAGAGATTGGGAAGACTTGCAGGAATAGGGTTATCACAATAGGGGTTTTAATTTTAAAAAAATAGAATGGGACTTCCAAAGTGTTAAGGGATTTGAATGGATGTAGTCCATTAAGTGCGTCAGGAAAGGTTCCTCAAGCAGTATATAGAGGGTCCTAATCGGGAAGGGGAAACATGTGACCTGCACGTAAGAAAAAGGACAGGATAGGTGAGTGAGGTGACAGTGGATGTACACTTTGGGACCAGTGAACATAGGTCTATTAATTTTTAAATAGTTATGGAGATGGAAAAAAATTGGTTCTAAATTGGGGGTGAAAATGTGTTGCTGGAAAAGCGCCGCAGGTCAGGCAGCATCCAAGGAACAGGGAATCAACGTTTAGGGCATAAGCCCTTCGTCAGGAAGCCCTTCTCCTGAAGAAGGGCTTATGCCCGAAACATCGATTCTCCTGTTCCTTGGATGCTGCCTGACCTGCTGCGCTTTTACAGCAACACATTTTCAGCTCTGATATCCAGCATCTGCAGTCCTCACTTTCTCCTATAAATTGGGGGTGGTGTGTTTTGATGGAATTAGACAGGAGTGCGAAGGGGTTGATTGGAGTAGTCTGCAAGCAAAGGGACCTCCGGCAAGATAGGAGGCATTTAAAAGTGAGACAGCTGGAGTTCAAGATCTATGTGTTCCAGTGAGGGTGAAAGGAAAGTTGACAGGAATGAGTGACCCTGGAAGACAAGAGACATTGAGGCTCTGACCAGAAAAAAAAATGTGGAGGCATGGCTCAGGTCCTGGCAGCTGGGATAGAGGGAACCCCTAGAGGTGAACAGGGGATACAGGAGTTTACGAAAGAAGGAAATCAGGAGGGCGAAAAGGGGGCATGAGGTAGCTTTGGCTGAGAAGATCAGGATGAATCCAAACAAGTACTTCAAGTATATTAAAGAAAAATTATTAACTACAGAAAGAATAGGATCCCTTAAACACCAAAGTGGACATGTATGTGTGGAACTATAAGAGATGGGCAATGTCCTCAAAAAATTCTCCTCCGAGATTACCGTGGAGGAAAACATGACTGCTTCGGAATTTGGGGAAGTTAGTGTCAGTCCATATCACAGTAGTGGAGGAATTGGATGTACTGGAATGTTTGAAGTTGGATAAGTCTCATTGTCCTTACCATATATATCCAAGAACTCTGCAAGGGCCTGGAGAAGAATTTTCGGGGGCCCTGGCTGATAATTTTGATCATCAGTTACCACAGGTGAGATCCCGGAAGACTGGAGGATAGTAAATGTACCTTTATTCAAGAAGGACTGAAAATAAAAGCCTGGGAACTATAGATCAGTAAGCTTAACATCTGTTGTAGGTAAAGTATTTGAGAAGATTCTGAGGGATAAGATGTACATACATCTGTAAAACAGGGTTTGATTAGGAATAGTAAGCATCGCTTTGTGAGTGGAAGTTCCGAATTTGTTCTTTAATGATGTGAAAAGGAAGGTTGACAAGAGTGGGCCGGTAGACATCGAAACGTGTGGTGCTGGAAAACACAGCAGCTCAGGCAGCCTCAGAGGGGCAGGAGAATCGATGTAGCTGTCTGGGATAGAGAGGCATCAATAGTCACTACCCTAAGAGAGAAGGAAACACTCCCCACACATATATCCTGACCAATTGACATGAACAAAAGATATTCACACAGTGTCAGTGTGAGTGGCCCTGACATCACGTCACGATTTGACTGATCAAGGTGCCCAGGAGCCTGACCAAGATTGAACTCAATGGGAATCAGGTGTGAACTCCCCACTGGTTGGATCATTCAGAATACAATGTGGCTGGTGGACATCAATGCTCTCCGTTCCTGGATATCTCTGTGCGGAATCCTCAAGGAAACATTTTCAGCACAAACATATACAGCTCCTGCATCACTGTATTTCCCTCCATCATACGATCAGAAGTGGGGATGTTCAGTGGAGATCACACAATGTTCAGAACAATATGTCACCTCCTCAGGTGCTTAAGTATGAATCCAAGACAACATTCAATCTTGAGCTGTTAAAGTGTCGGCAACATTCATGTAACAGTACTCCTAGACCCTGCACATTTTCATGTTAAAAAAAAGCTCATGCAACATCTCAAGCTGGTTTCACAGGAATGTCACTAAGTCATTCTGCCCATCAAAACAATTGGATAAGAAGCGACATGGGCCACTCTCTTTCTCTGGCCTAATCCAAAGGACGAGATTTTGCACAATAACTCTTCAAACGTTGTAATCCAATGTAGACAGGCAGGAGGCGGAAGAGACCAACAAGCCAGGCACCATCAGGAGGTGGAGAAGTCAACAGCTTGGGTATAACCCTTCTTCAGGACTGGTGGTAGCGGTAAGGGAGCTACAGATAAAGACGTGGAGCGAGAGAGGAGGAGTCAGGATGTTGAGGTCGGGATAGGTGAACACAGAGAGAGGGGTACCACTGGTTTGGAAGATGGGAGTACTGAATCCGGCTGGTAGCTGGAAGAAGGGTTGATCAGCGAAATGGAATGGAGGGGGACGGTCTGGGAAGCGAGTTGGCGGATTGGAAGGGAGGTTATTTGAAATTGGAGAATGCAATTTTGCCTGACTTGCTGTATTCTGCAAATCCCCTGCGTGTCTAACATTACACAAGAAGATAAAGAATCTAGTCAGTGCACCAAGCTGGTAAGCAGGAACCAAGGGTCGCCCAATAATGTCCTCGGGACCTGGAGGAGGACATTCGGCTCCTCGGAACACTAATGCATGAAGGGAAGAAGCCATTCAGCTCCTCCAGACTGTAGTACAAAGGAGAATGTCATTGATGCTCCAACATGACAAATCAAAGAAGCATGGACTGCACAGCAGACTGCTCCATGTTCCTCCTCCTGGCAACACTCCTAATGGTACACACCTGTTACGTTAACGATACCATGGTTTGCTGATAGTGAAGAGGGACAACGGATAGTTTGTGCCAAGTCTCAAAGAGGCATTCCCATCTCTGAGAAGACAGGATAGTGTTCTGTATGGAGGTCAGAGGCTGGTGGGAATGACTCACTCTTTCAGAGTGTGGCTGCTTACAGATTTGTGAACAACATGACGCTCCATACAGGGTCACACACCAAATGCACATTGAGGCGGTGAGTTCATTCAGAGCCTGAAGCTCACTCTCAAACGACATGAGGCCCCACTCAGGTAAATATGGTATCATAGACTCATAGAGTCCGACAGAACACAGGCAGGCCATTCAGCCCAAACTGCTCCATGCTGGCCAAAACGTCCATCCATAATAACCTCATTTCCTTGCACTTTTCCCATATCCTTCTAATTGTTTCCTTCCTATATATTTGCCAAATTGTGAAAACATGTATTGCAGAAAAACACATGTTTCAGATAACGCTATCAATGTTATGCTTTGAAAATAATGAGTGTTGGTCCATTACCCTTAAGTTTTAATACAATTACACTTTATTATTTTGTCGTGATACAGATTATTTCCTTCACAGTCTCCTCATGATACCATCACCACACAGATAAGTCCGGCAAAACCCCTTTCCACTGACTCTCTGTGGCAAGGTGATCATTCATTATAATGGAGAGATAATCTGTACACAGTTTCCTTTTCTGAACAACAGAGGGTAGTAGTTGATGGTAAAGATTCATCTTGGAGTTCAGTTACTAGCGGTGTTCCGCACGGATCTGTTTTGGGACCATTGCTGTTTGTCAATTTTATAAATGACCTGGAGGAGGGGCTAGAAGGTTGGGTGAGCAAATTTGCGGATGATACGAAAGTCGGTGGAGTTGTTGACAGTGAGGAAGGATGTGGCAGGTAACAGCGCGATATAGATAAACTGCAGAGCTGGGCAGAAAGGTGGCAAATGGAGTTCAATGTAGGCAAGTGTGAAGTGATTCACTTTGGTAAGAGTAACAAAGAAATGGGGTACTAGGTTAATGGTCAGTTACTTGGTAGTGTGGATGAGCAGAGGGATCTTGGTGTCCATGTACACAGATCTCTGAAAGTTGTCACCCAGGTAAATAATGCTGTGAAGAAGGTATATGGCGTACTGGCTTTTATTGGTAGAGGAATTGAGTTCCGGAGTCCTGAGGTCATGTTGCAGTTGTATAAGACTCTGGTGCGGCCGCATCTGGAGTATTGTGTGCAGTTTTGGTCGCCATGCTATAGGAAGGATGTGGAGGCCCTGGAATGGGTACAGAGGAGGTTTGCCAGGATGTTGCCTGGTATGGTAGGAAGATCGTATGAGGAAAGGCTGAGGCACCTGGGGCTGTTTTCATTGGAGAAAAGAAGGTTTACGGGTGACTTGATAGAGGTGTACAAGATGATTAGGGGTTTAGATAGGGTTGACCATGAGAACCTTTTTCCACGTATGGCGTCAGCTATTACGAGGGGGCATAGCTTGAAATTAAAGGGTGGTAGCTATAGGACAGATATTAGGGGTAGATGCTTTACTCAGCGAGTCGTGAGTTCATGGAATGCCCTGCCAGTAGCAGTGGTGGACTCTCCCTCTTTATAGGCATTTAAGCGGGCATTGGATAGGCATATGGAGGATAGTGGGCTAGTGTAGGTTAGGTGGGCTTGGAACGGCGCAACATCGAGGGCCAAAGGGCCTATACTGCGCTGTATTTTTCTATGTTCCATGTTCTATAACACTCTACTACTGCAGGAAGGTTTCTTCACTCCTCCACTTGAGTCATTTTGCAATGAAGGACAGTATTCAGTTTACTGTGTTGATTACTTGCAACCTGGTATGAAGTCTGTCAGTGACTCATGACCAAAGACACCCCGCTCATTTGCGCCATGGCTGATCCGATCCTCTAACTTCTAATAAATACAAAATTAAGAAGGATGGTATGCTTTGCAAAATCATTCCTTCGCCTGCCGAACAGCTGTGCTTCAATCACAGCCACACCAACAGCAACACCACTATTGCCAGTGGCGGAGGTTGGAGATGCTAGGAAGGCAATGCCTTCACGTTACTATTTCCAGTTTATTAATCCAGGGATCCAGGTGTTGATCCACACCCGGAATCGAATCTCACCGTGGCAAACGGTGGAATTTGAATTCATTAAATAAAATGAAGCTATGAAACCATTGTAAATTGTCAGAAAATACTATCTGGTATCCTAATGTCCTCCAGGGAATAAAATTTAACACTTTCAGATGGTCGGGCTTACATGTGACTCCAGCGATGCATTTGACTCTCAACTGCCCGTTGAAATAGCCAAGCCAGCCGGTCAGTTGTATTGCTCACTACAAAGTCTCAAAGAAATTAAAACCGGACGGACCTCAGCACTGGCGACTTACAGCCCAAGGACTGCATTGGCCAGGAAGGCAGCTCAGCAACACCTTCTCAAGGACAATGAGGAAAGGAAATTTAAATACTGGCCCAGCATCTCATTAATGAATAAAGGAAGATAATGAATACACTCAGGGAAGAGAGACATAGGGACATAACTCAATTCAAACAGTGACTCTGAAGAAGGGCTTATGCCCGAAACGTCAATTCTCCTGTTCCCTGGATGCTGCCTGACCTGCTGCGCTGTTCCAGCAACACATTTTCGACTCTGATATATACCCTACATGGGCATGAGTTTCAGTTTTATGGGAACAGAAGAAAATTAAATAAGTTTAACCTTGTTTTATATTTCCATTCTAGCCGATCACCTTCAATACCTTTGTTTGCTTATTTTCTTTTATCTTTCTCTTTCTCTATCTGTTCAACTCCCTCCTTCTCCTCTTCATAATAAACATCCCTGTCACCAACATCAATCACAATATTTTCAAACTGTATTCAGTTATGATGAATGGGCTTTGGACTCGAAATTTCAGTTCTACTTTTTCCTCAACCCAAGGCTGCCAAATCTGCTTAGTTTCTGTGGTAGTTTCTCGTTGTGTTTCTTTGTTTCTGATTTCTTGCATGCTTCTTTGTTTTATTTAAACTTCAATATTGTTATGAATGGGTTGTCTACATCGCTGGTAAGGGCAGCATTTAATGACCTCACTAAACGCTCTTTACTGTGAGGTAATTCTTTCCCGTAATATAGAGCCAAGCACATTGTTGTAGGTTTGAAGTTAGTCTTATGCCAGACCAGGTAATAATGCTATGTTTCAGTGAAATAGCTAAACTTATTGACAAAAGTCTTGCACTGTGTTTGTTGATATTCGTGAAACAGACTTTTATTTCCAATTCCTGTCATTTGAATTTACGTTCTGACATCATCTGAGGTAGGATTTGAAACAGTGCCTTTCTTGTCGTAACCTGGGCCTCTGAATTACATGAGGAGAAAGTGAGGTCTGCAGATGCTGGAGATCAGAGCTGGAAATGTGTTGCTGGAAAAGCGCAGCAGGTCAGGCAGCATCCAGGGAACAGGAGAATCGACGTTTCGGGCATTCCTGAAGAAGGGCTTATGCCCGAAACGTCGATTCTTCTGTTCCCTGGATGCTGCCTGACCTGCTGCGCTTTTCCAGCAACACATTTCCACCTCTGAATTACATGTCCAGTGACAATGCTTCTCTGACACACTGTCCGTGTCGTGAATTTACTTTAGAGAGAACAACAAGGTTCTGATGGACATGTTTGTAACGGAAAGATCCTTTAGAAGAGAACGAGAATTTTCCCAAGGCATATTTAGCCCCTACACTGACGTCCAGATGGGAACTGGGAATATTACGGAGCTGGTAGTGGGCAGGTTTGCTGATCGAGAGAATGGCAAGAAATAAATCAATTCAAGGCAAATGTAATTAGGGATTGTGAACTGTCTAGTGTCAGATGTTTATGTGGACTAGGATGTTGGGCGGTTCGGAGGTTTAAGGTAATGAATGGAATTTGTATTTGAAACTGAAGACAATACTTTCCGACTTGGCCAAATATACGCAACAGAAATAGGAATGAAGTTCACCTTGGCTTATGGGATTGATTAATGGATAGAAATGGAGAGATTTACCAGGAACACCAACAATAGCGAGGATGGGATAATAACCTGCCGGGATAATCATCAGTACACCATATATTCGATCTGGTAATGTTGACCAAGACCGGGAAAAATAGAAAAGACCCTCGGATAAACCCCTGTCCATTGTTGCAACATTCCAGTCTAATCTTCTCAGATTCTGATCCATTAATGGAACATTTCAGATTATTCTCAGATGTTTATCTCTCTTCTTATTGTCTTTGCAGCTGCTGAAACCTTTAGGTGTCAGAGGTGATGCATCTGCTGCTACAATGGGATAAAT
>NW_025205479.1:8583-10552 GCF_004010195.1 Chiloscyllium plagiosum | reverse complement strand
TATAGCGGCTGCTGTTCTGTATAATACAGACAGATAGGAGCCACTGTTCTGTATAATACAGATAGGGGCTGCTGTTCTATATAATACAGATAGGAGCCACTGTTCTGTATAATACAGATAGGGGCTGCTGTTCTGAATAATACAGACAGGGGCTGCCGTTCTCTTTAATGCAGACAGGTCTGCTCTTCAGTATAATGCAGACAGTGGCCGCTTTTCTGTTTAATCCAGACAGGGGCTGCTGTTCTATATAATACAGACAGAACTGCTGTTTTGGATAATACAGACAATGGCTGCTGTTCTGTACAATACAGACAGGAGCCGCTGTTTGGAATAATACAGATGAGGTTGCTGTTCTGTATAATACAGACAGAGGCTGCTGTCCTGTTTAATACAGACAGGGACCATTGTTCTGTATAATACAGATGGCGTTGCTGTTCTGTATAATATAAATAGGGGCTGCTATTCTGTTTAGTACAGACAGGGGCTGCTGTTCAGTATAAGTCAGAAAGGACAGCTCTTCTGTATAGTACAGACAGGAGCCACCATTCTGTATAATACAGACAGGGGCTGCTGTTCTGTTTCATATAGACAGGGGCCGCTGTTCTGAATAATACAGACAGCGGCTGCTGTTCTGTTTAATACAGACAGGGGCCTCTGTTCGATATAATTCAGACAGGGGCTGTTGTTCTGTGTAATGCCAACAGGGGCACTGTTCTGTACAATGCAGACAGGGGCCTCTGTTCTGTACAATACAGACAGGGGCTGCTGTTCTATATGATACAGACAGGGACTGCTGTTCTGTTTAATCCAGACAGTGGCTGCTGTTCTTTATAATCCAGACAGGACAGTTCTTCTGTTTAATACAGACAGGAGCCGCTGTTTGGGATAATACAGACAGGACTGCTCTTCTGGATAATACAGACAGGGGCTGCTGTTCTGTTTAATACAGACAGGGACCGCAGTTCTGTATAAAACAGATGGAGTTGCTGTTCTATATAATACAGACAGGGTCTGCTGTTCTGTACAATACAGACAGGACTGCTCTTCTGGATAATACAGACAGGGGCTGCTGTTTTATATAATACAGACAGGGACCGCAGTTCTGTATAAAACAGATGGAGTTGCTGTTCTATATAATATAGATAGGGGCTGCTATTCTGTTTAGTACGGACAGGGGCCACTGTTCTGTATAATACAGACAGGACAGTTCTTCTGTTTAATACAGACAGTGGCTGCTGTTCTTTATAATACAGACAGGACAGTTCTTCTGTTTAATACAGACAGAGGATGCTGTTCTGAATAATACAGACAAGTGCTGCTGTTCTGAATAATACAGACAGGGGCTGCTGTTCTATATAATACAGACAGGAGCCGCCGTTTGGAATAATACTGATGGGGTTGGTGTTCTGTATAATACAGACAGGGACTGTTGTCCTGTTTAATATAGACAGGGGCTGCTGTTTTGTATAATTCAGACAGGACAGCTCTTCTGCGCAATACAGGCAGGAACCGCTGTTCTGTATAATACAGACAGGGGCTGCTGTTCTGTTTATTTTTTTTTTTAATTTAACCCCCACACTACCACCTAAGTGCGGTAGTGCTTATTATTTTTTTTCCCCAGCACCCATGGTGCGTGTGCACTCCTGTTTATATTTTTTTTGTCTTTTTTTTATTCAATTTCCACCACCAGGAAGATAGGAAAACACCCGGGTGGCCAGTGACAAACACTGCCCTTCACATCAAAGGGCAATGCTGTGTGATCAAAACAGTGAAGGGGTGGGTAGGGACTAAATCAAAATAGAGTTGGAGGGAGAAATGATGCACTCCACTCCCTGCGGCGCCCACCTCTCCCTGAACAACTCCAGGGTGTTGGTCGACACCGCGTGCTCCTTCTCCAAGGACACCCGGGCCCGTATCCCTATTTATTTATTTTTTTTTTCCACCTAAGTGCAGTAGTGCTTATTTTATC
>NW_025205479.1:3797-7882 GCF_004010195.1 Chiloscyllium plagiosum | reverse complement strand
GACAGGGGCTGCTGTTCTGTTTAATAAAGACAGGGGCTGCTGTTCTGTATAATACAGACAGGGGCTACTGTTCTGTATAATACAGACAGGGGCTGCTGTTCTGTATCTGTTTAATACAGACAGGGGCTGCTGTTCTGTATCTGTTTAATACAGACAGGAGCTGCTGTTCTGTATCTGTATAATACGGACAGGGGCTTCTGTTCTGTATAATACGGACAGGGGCTGCTATTCTGTATAATACGGACAGGGGCTGCTATTCTGTTTAATACAGACAGGGGCTGCTGTTCTGTATAATACGGACAGGGGCTGCTATTCTGTATAATACAGACAGGGGCTGCTATTCTGTTTAATACAGACAGGGGCTGCTGTTCTGTATAATACGGACAGGGACCATTGTTCTGTATAAAACAGATGGAATTGCTGTTCTGTATAATATAGATAGGGGCTGCTATTCTGTTTAGTACGGACAGGGGCCACTGTTCTGTATAATACAGACAGGACTGCTCTTCTGGATAATACAGACAGGGGCTGTTGTTCTATATAATACAGACAAGGGCTGCTGTTCTTTATAATCCAGACAGGACAGTTCTTCTGTTTAATACAGACAGGACCTTGTGTTCTACATAATACAAACAAGGGCTGCTGTTCTGTTTAATCCAGACAGTGGCTGTTGTTCTATATAATACAGACAGGACAGTCCTTCCGTATAATACAGACAGGAGCCAATGTTCTGTTTAATACAGACAGGGGCTGCTCTTCGTTATAATACAGACAGAACTGCTCTTTTGGATAATACAGACTGTAGCTGCTGTTCTGTTTAATACAAACAGTGGCTGCTATTCTGTATAATACAGACAGGAGCCGCTGTTCTATTTAATATATACAGGAGCCGCTGTTGTATTTAATATATACAGGAGCCGCTGTTGTATTTAATATATACAGGAGCCGCTGTTCTATTTAATATATACAGGGGCTGCTGTTCTTTTTCATCCAGACAATGGCTGCTGTTCTTTATAATACAGACAGGACAGTTCTTCTGTTTAATATAGACAGGTGCTGCTGTTCTGTTTAATACGGACAGGGGCCTCTGTTCGATATAATTCAGACAGGGGCTGTTGTTCTGTGTAATGCCGACAGGGGCACTGTTCTGTACAATGCAGACAGGGGCCTCTGTTCTGTACAATGCAGACAGGGGCCTCTGTTCTGTACAATGCAGACAGCGGCTGCTGTTCTGTTTAATACAGACAGGAGCCACTGTTCTGTATAATACAAATAGGGGCTGCTGTTTGATATAATACAGACAGGGACCACTGATTTGTTCAATATAGACAGTGGCTGCCGTTCTATTTAATACAGAAAGGACTGTATTATCTCTTCGGGATAATACAGACAGGTGCTGCTGTTCTGTTTAATATAGACAGGGGCTGCTGTTCTGTATAACACAAACAGGACTGCTCTTCTGAATAATCCAGACGGGGCTGCTGTTCTGTTTAATACAGATAGCGGCTGCTGTTCTGTTTAATACATACAGGGGCTGCTATTCTGTATAACAAGGACAGGACAGTTCAGCTGTATAATACAGACAGGAGCTGCTGTTCTTTATAATACAGACAGGAGCTGCTGTTCTTTATAATACAGACAGGACAGCTCTTCTGTATAATGCAGACAGGAGCCTCTGTTCTGTATAAAACAGATGGGGTTGCTGTTCTGTATAATACAGACAGGGGCTGCTGTTCTGTATAATACAGACAGGACTGCTCTTCTGGATAATATAGACAGGGGCTGCTGTTCTGTGCAATACAGACAGGACTGCTCTTCTGTATAATGCAGACAGGGGCCACTGTCCTGTTTCGTACAGACAGGAGCCGCTGCTCTGTATAATATAGACAGGGGCTGCTGTTTTATATAATACAGACAGGGACCGTTGTTCTGTACAATACAGATCGAGTTGCTGTTCTGTCTAATATAAATAGGGGCTGCTATTCTGTTTAGAACAGACAGAAGCTGCTGTTCTGTTTAATACAGACAGGAGCCGCTGTGCTGTATAAAACAGATGGGGTTGCTGTTCTGTATAATACAGACAGGGGCTGCTAATGGGTTTAAAACAGACATGAGCTGCTGTTTTGTATAATGCAGACAGGACTGCTCTTCTGGATAATACAGGCAGGGCCGCTGTTCTGTATCATACTGACAGGACAGTTCTTCTGTATAATACAGACAGGAGCCGCAATTCTGTATAATGCAGACAGGGGCTGCTGTTGTATTTAATACAGACAGGGGCTGCTGTTCTGTTTAATATAGACAGGAGCCGCTGTTCTGTATAATACAGATAGGGTTGCTGATGTGTATAATGCAGACAGGGGCTGCTTATCGGTTTAATACAGACATGAACTACTGTTTTATATACTACAGACAGGACTACTCTTCTGGATAATACAGACAGGGGCTGCTGTTCTGTATAATGCAGACAGGGACCGCTGTTCCGTATAATACAGACAGGACAGTTCTTTTGTATAATACAGACAGGAGCCGCTGTTCTGTTTAATACAGACAGGTGCTGCTGTTCTGTATAATACAGACAGGGGCCGTTGTTCTGTTTAATACAGACAGGGGCTGCTGTTCTGTATAATACAGACAGGGGCCGTTGTTCTGTTTAATACAGACAGGTGCTGCTGTTCTGTATAATACAGATGGGGTTGCTGTTCTCTATAATATAGACAGGGGCTGCTGTCCAGTTTAATGCAGACAGTGGCTGCTGTTCTGTATAATACAGACAGTGGCTGCTGTTCGGTCTCATATGGACAGTGGCTAGTGTTCTGTATAATATAGACATGGTCTGCTGTTCTGTATAATACAGACAGGACTGCTCTACTGTATAATGCAGACAGGGGCCGCAGTTCTGTTTAATACAGACAGAGGCTGCTGTTCTGTTTAATACAGACAGAGGCTGCTGTTCTGTATAATACAGGCAGGGGCTGCTGTTCTGTTTAATGCAGACAGTGGCTGATGTTCTGTATAATACAGACAGGGCAGTTCTTTTTTATGATACAGACAGGAGCCGCTGTTCTGTTTAATACAGACAGGATTACTCTTCTGCATAATACAGACAGTGGCTGCTGTTCTGTATAATACAGACGGGGCAGCTGTTCTGTTTAATACAGACAGGGATCGCTGTTCTGTTTAATGCAGATAGGGGCTGCCGTTCTATATAATCCACACAGGGCTGCTGTTCTATATAATATACAAAAGGACTCCTGTTCTCTGCAATATGCACTGCGACTGCAGTTCACTGTAATGTACACAGGGACTCCTGTTCACCGTAATATACAGAGGGGCTGCTGTACTTTATAATATACACAGGGACTCCTGTTCACCATAATATACCCAGGGACTGGTGTTCACCCTAATTTCCACAGGGACTCCTGTTCACCGTAATATATACAGGGCTGCTGTTCTTTATAATATACACAGGGACTCCTGTTCACCATAATATACCCAGGGACTGGTGTTCACCGTAATATACACAGGGACTCCTGTTCACTGTAATATATACAGGGCTGCTGTTCACTGCAATATACACAGGGACTGCTCGGTCAGATCCACCGACGTCAAGCCGGTGTTCTTCTCTGACCACTGCCTCCTGCTGGCCGACTGTCACCTACAGGACAAGCAGCGGGCTGGTAAGGGAACGTGGAAGCTGAACATCAAGCAGTTGACCCCAGAAAACATTGAGGAGCTCAAGAGGGACTACGCAGGTTGGAGAACCGTGAAGCCCCTCTTTGAGTCCCCAGCGGACTGGTGGGAAACAGTAAAAGGGAACATCAAGAGGTTCTTCATCCTCAAAGGTGTTCAGGAGGCGAGAGAGAGGCGGGGAAAACTGTCCCAGCGCCAGGAAAGTATGCAGAACCTGCTCCTGCTACAGACGATGGGGGTGGATGTCACGGAGGACCTCAAGGAGGTGAAGGGCCAGCAAGCCTCACTCTTTGCCTCGGAGGCCTCCAAGATAATCTTCCGGTCCAGGGTCCGCCCGGTGGAGCAGGACGAGACGTGCTCACGTTTCTTCATCCAGAAGGTGCACAAAGAGA
>NW_025205479.1:0-741 GCF_004010195.1 Chiloscyllium plagiosum | reverse complement strand
ATAAATGCGGGAGGAAACATCACAGAAGCGCTTCACAGGAGGCTCCCAAGCACTGAGGATGTCACCTAGACAGGGGACAAAACGTCTGCAACACAAATTCCCAGGTCGGCGAACAGAACCACAACAACGAGCACCCGAGCTACAAATCTTCTCACAGACTTTGATATCTATACAATTAGTGATGCTATACATATGTATACATTCCATTTCTTTACATACAGTGATCAGAATTATTCATTCGTATGTGCAAGTCTGTACATTGACTATCCAGCTATTATGCTGAGGCATCAGCGGAGCCTAATCACTGCACTCCAAGATCTTTTTGTTCAGCAACACTCCCCAGGACCTTACCATTAAGTGTATAAGTCCTGCTCTGATTTGCATTTCCAAAATGCACCACCTCACATTTATCTAAATTAAACTTCATCTGCCACTTCTTAGTCCATTGGCCCATCTGATCAAGATCCCTTTGAAATCTGAGGTAGCCTTCTTTGCCATCCACTACACCTCCAATTTTGGTGTTTCTTGCAAGCGTACTAACTGTACCTCCTATATTCTCATGCAAATCATTCATATACATGATGAAAAGCATTGGACCCAGCACTGATCCTTGTGGCATCCTGCTGGTCACAGGTCTTCAGTCTGACAATGAACCCTCCACCACCATCCTCTATCTTTTACTTTTGACCCAGTTCTGTCTACAAATAGCTAGTTCTTCCTCAGTTCCTTGTCATCGCACCT
>NW_025205478.1:8498-10552 GCF_004010195.1 Chiloscyllium plagiosum | reverse complement strand
ACTAAGTCACTGGGCAAAGTGACTTAGTTTGCTCATTATCCTGCTATTAACAGTTTGCTAATTGTTAAATTATTGTAACTTATATAATTACACAACTCTCTCTTTCTCGTCAGAGTGACTTGTGACCATTAGGTTGACTTGGCTCTCCCCGTGAGCTCCTGAATGAACAGTCAATAACCCAAGGTTTTTGTGTCATGATTACTTATCTAAATTGGACTACTACAAGCAAGTCACCCACAGCATAATCTACTTCCATCCCCAGCATGGATCAAGGGGCCACCCTTTTTTGCCAGACAAGTAAATGTGTCAAGCTGAGGAAACAAAGCCTGTCAAACATTAATAGACACAAATCTAGACCAACCTTTTCCAGAGTCTGTCCCTTCCCCTCGATTGACTTTCTTTTTCCCTCAGCTCCTACAGACCAACAGCTGAACCCAAGGATGAGAAAAGAAGAGTGCCGTCCTCACAGATGTCAAACAGAGGAAGGAAGTTGCAGTCTGGGGTGAAGTTCAATCTTCTTTCAGAGAGAGAGAGAGAGGAGCAACAGCAACTTCAGCAGCTCGTGGTCCAACTTCCGCATTCAGATAATAGGGGGGCTCTGATTGGCAGGAGGACCAGTCTCCTTCCGGTCGTCCAGGGATTCCCAAAGGTTAGTCTCCCCGTCCATCAGAACGATGGACATCTCACATCTCACACATGCGCACCATGAACACTGGTCACGGCCGATAGAGCGGTTTCTGGATCGCCTGGGATTGTGGGGGCGACATCGGCCATTACAGAGATGAAATCAAGAGTCCCATGTGCCTTCTTAATTGTCCTTTTCCATGTGTTGGTAACGTACACGTCATGAGCCAATCTTTAATCGATTTTAAATTGATACACTGAATGAAACGCTACAGCTGTTCAACTTTAAACTCTATTTCCAAGTCAGTGTCAGCACATCGCTCTTTATCTGTCCTCAAATCAAGACTGAATCAAAGCCTGACATCTATCCCACCTGAACGTCGATTTTTTTTTTAAACTTGCGGGTTCCAACCCTCTGTTTCAACCATTTATTAAAAGTTATTCGTGGTGCATGAGCATTGCTGGCTGGCCAGCATTTATTTCCCTTGAGAAGGTGGTGGTGACCTGCCTTCTTCAACTGCTGTGGTCCACATGCTATACGGTGACCGACAATGCCCTTATGGAGGGAATTCCAGGATTTAGCTCCAGCGACACTAAAGGAACAGCAAGTTGCTTCCAAGTCAAGATGGTGAGTGGCTTGGAGGAGTACTTGCAAGAGGTTCTGTTCCCAAGTATCTGTTGTCCTAGTCCTTCTAAATGGAAGTGGTTTGTGGTGTGGAAGGTATTTTCTAAGTATCTTTGGTGAATTTCTGTGGTGCAGCTTGTAGATCGGACACACCTGGGTCCCTGGTGCTATGAGGCAGCAGTGCTAACCACTGAGCCACCTGTAACCTGTTCTTGTTGCCATTGTGGCTGTGGTTAGTCTAGTTGAGTTTCTGGTCAATGGTAAACCCCAAGGATGTTGATAGTGGGTTGTTTAGTGACAGTAACACTATTGAATATCACGGGGCAGTGGTCAGATTATCTCTTTTGGGGATGAGTCATTGTTTGGCATTGGCATGGCATAAATATTACTTCACACTCGTACCATTGGGTATTGTTAAGATCTTGTTGCATTTCAAACTGAAGTTTGTGAGGAGATGTGAACAGTGCTGAACATTGTGCGATTATTGGCGAATATCTCCACCTCTGACCTTATGATGGAGGAAGGTCATTGATGAAGATGGTTGAGCCTAGGACACTACCCTATGAATTCCTGCAGAGACGTCCTGGAACTGAGATGACCGACCTCCAACAACCATAGCAATTTTTCTATGTGTCTGGTATGGCTTAACAATTAAGACACACAAACAATATTTCAAAACTAATTGAAGGAATACATACAAGACACCCCTCTTTTGGGAGTCTCCAATGCAAGCTTTTCTGTTCGAGAAACAATCTGATAAGCGTTGACTTTCATCAACCTTTTTGATCTTTGCCACTCACTGCGC
>NW_025205478.1:5447-8089 GCF_004010195.1 Chiloscyllium plagiosum | reverse complement strand
CATATACCCATCCAAATGCCTCTTAAATGTTGTAATTGTACCAGCCTCCACCACATCCTTTGGCAGCTCATTCCATACACGCACCACCCTCTGCGTGAAAAAGTTGCCGCTGAGGTCTCTTTTGTATCTTTCCCCTCTCACCCTAAACCTATGCCCTCCACTTCTGGACTCCCCGACCCCAGGGAAAAGACTTTGTCTATTTATCCTATCCATGCCCCTCATATGATTTGTTTATGGTAATCATTGCAGAATCGTTGATAGTTTCGATACAGTCTTTGTCAGTTCCAGCACAGCCTCTGTTAATTTCCGCACAGTCTTTTCAATTTCAGTGCAGACATTGTCCATTTCAATGTCTGCGTGGAAATCCATTGTTGTAGTAATGGGCGCTAATTGCTCTTCCTGAGAAGGAGGATTCCTGCAGCCCCAGCTATTAGCATTTCATATTGAGTCTGTATCAAGCTGTTAGCACTCTATAATGGGTGTTGGCTGGAGCCAGACACTTCGGCGGGCAGTGTTCATTACTCATATGTATTCTCTCCCCCACCCGCCTTAAACTAATCAACTGGGTTGCGAGTCCATTGTGCTGGCATTCTGGTGGGCCCAGGCAGTGTCTGTATCTGCTCTGCTGTTTCCCTCCCTATTGTGATCCAGGGGCCTTTTTGTGTGTCAATTTGGCCAACGGATGGCTCAGCGGCCATCTTGTCTATCCGTGTGCCTAGTGTCACCCTGCCCCGTGCCAGTTCCCACTTCTCCCCCCGCCCATTCTCTCTATCAAGCCCACTCATTCTCTCTCTCCTTGTAACACCCTCTGTACCCCCCAATCTCTCTCTACCCCCAATCCTCTGCCCCTGTCAGGATTGAAGGGCTCCTGCCCGAAACATCGATTTTCCTGCGCCTCAGTTGCTGCCTGGCCTGCTGTGCATTTCCAGGTGAACTCTAATCTTGACTGTAAAGGGGTGAATGGCCTAGTCCTAGTCTTGTGAAGTAAATTCCGACTATCTAGAAATAGAGTCACAGACCACAGAAACATACCCTTCGGTCCACGCCGACCAGATATCCTAAATTAATCTAGTGACCCATTTACCAGCATTTGGCCCCTTATCCCTCTGAATCTTTCCTATTCATATTCCCATGCAGGTGCATTTTAAACATTATCATTGTACTAGCCTCCACCACTTCCTCTGGCAGCTCATTCCATACACGCACCGCCTTCTGTGCAAAAAGGTTGCCCCTCAGAAATCTTTCCCCTTTCACCCTCAACCTCTGTCGTCCAGTTCTGGACTCGCGCCCCTACCCTGGGGAAAAGATGCATAAAGGTTGAACTCTTGGTATTTGGATTCTGAAAACACCAGCACCCACAGTGAGCGGACTGCGCATGTTTTCTGGTGTCAGCAAAACTGTGGGCATGTTCATCGCTTCCCGAAAAAAGGCAGTTGACTTTCCTTTGGCCCAATAGGGAACCACGGAGGAGCGGAAGGAGATTGGTCCTCCTGCCAATCAGAGCCAGCCCATTGTCTGGATGCGGAAGATCCACCATGAGTTTCTGAAGCTGCTACTCCTGCTCCTCTCTTTCTGAATCAACATTGAGCTTCACCCGGACTGCACAATCTTTCCTCTGTCCAAGATCTGTGAGGACGGCACTCTCTTTTCTCGCCCCCTTTTCCATTTCTTTTTCATTCTGGAGTTGATTTGTTGACTTGCAGCAACTGAAAGGAAAGGGAGTGAATCCGGGAGGTGACACACTCTGGAAACGTGGTCCAGGTCTGTGTCTCAATTGGCAAAATAGACAGGCAGGAGGCTGGAAGAACACAGCAAGCCAGGCAGCTTCAGGAGGTGGAGAAGTCGATGTTTCAGGTGTAATCCTTCTTCAGGATTGGAGATGGGTGCCAGGGCCGGGGGCTAAAGTGGGGATAGATGAAGACAGGGAGAGGGTACGGGGCTGAGAAGGGAGTCAGGGGATTGAAAGGGAGGTTATTTGAAATTGGAGAACTCGGCTGCCCGGGCGGAAGATGAGGTGTTGTTCCCCCAATTTGTGGTTTGGTTCATTGTGGCAATAGAGGAAGCCTAAAATGTTCTTGTCAGAAAGGGAGTGGGAAGGGGAATTAAAATGAGTGGTGACTGGGAGGTCTGGTCAGCCTCTGTGGACCTGGCTGCGATGACCGGCGAACTATTCCGCAAGTTTACGCTCTGTATCCCCGATGTAGAGAAGACCACAATTGACAAACACACAGCAAATGCAGTACCACGATGTGAAGTAATAGCCATTGCTGTGAAAAAAGCAGAAAGGAGGTGTATTGTTTAAATGGTGATATATTGGGATGTGGAGAAAGTGAGGACTGCAGACGCTGGAGATCAGAGTCAAAGTGTGGCACTGGAAAACACAGTAGGTCAGGCAGCATCCAAGGAGCAGGAGAGTTGACGTTTCGGGCACGATCCCTTCATCAAGAATGATGTATGGCTGTACAAATGATCAATGTCCTTCTACACCAGTCACTGGCAGTTGTCAGACAGGTGCAGCAAGCAATCAGCAAGGCAAGTGGTATATTAGCAACAGGAATAGAGTTCAGAAGTGGGGATATCCTCCTGCAGTTAGGGGGTCATTAAATATTATTCAAGGCTGAGTTCATCTGATTTTGGAACAA
>NW_025205478.1:1539-3195 GCF_004010195.1 Chiloscyllium plagiosum | reverse complement strand
GGCTGGGGATATTTTGCCTAGAGCATTGGAGGCTGAGGGGTGACCTTATAGACATTCATCAGAGGCATGGATAGAGTGAATACTCAAGGTCTTTTCCCCAAGGTAGGAGAGTCCATAATTAGAAGGCACATGTTTGAGGTGAGGGGAAATTTTAAAAGGCATCTGAATTGGTACATGAATAGGAAGGGTTCAGAGGGATATAGGCCACATACAGGCAAATTGGATTAGATTAATTTAGGATATCTGTTTGGCCGGACAAGTTGGACCAAAGGGTCTGTTTCCGTGCTGTATGACTCTAATCTCCTTCGGTGAAAGCAGAAGTGTGATTGTGAAGGCTGGAGTTTCAGAGCAGCTTTCAAAGATGTTTTGCCTTTAATGGGAGCAGAAGAAGTTGCAGTGAAATCCTGCATTTGTGAGACAGCAACTGAGTGAGTGAGTACATTCGAGGTTTTGGTGGAAAGTGGGATTTCATTGGACTGTAGGATGAAGCCCTATCCTATCCAGTCATTTCTGCTGGTGAATGAAACCAGGCCTCAATATTAGGAGGAGTAGATTTCGGACAGAGATGAGGAGGAATTGCGTTTCCTGGAGAGTAGTGAATCTATGGAATTTTCTGCTGAAGGAAGCAGTAGAGACAGCTTCATTAAGTATATTTAAGACACAGTTGGATGGGGTTTTGCAATGGTAGGGGAATAAAGGGTAGTTGGGACAATGCAGGGAGGAGGAGTTGAGACAATGGATAGATCAGCCATGATCTTAATGAATGGCTGAGCAGGCTAGACGGGACAAATGGGCCTACTCCTGCTTCTATTACTATTTCCCATGGCTAACCCACCTAACCTGCAATTCCTTGGCACTATGGGCAATTTAGCATGGCCAATCCAATTTAAGGCCAGTGAGTAATGTAGTGATGTGGAAAATGAACATCAGAAAATGCCAGAAAGGGACAAGGAGAGCAAATATATCAGCAATCAAAACTGGATTCTAAGGATCACAAAAATTGAAACTAAAAACGGTGTCTGAATGTGTGCTGCATTGTAACAAAAGTGAATGAATTGACTGCACACATTGAAGAGAATAATTATGATTTCAGACTCCTTACAGAGACATGGCTTCAGGATGACAAGGATTGGATCCTGAATATCGAGGGTTTGGTCAAATGGGAAGCGAGGTAAAGGGAGAGGGTTGGCACTGTTAATCAAAGCACTAATCACAGGGTCAGCTGGTGTCAGCTCGGATTTCAGGTTCTGATTTCTCTGTCCTGTGTTGATCTCCCTGTTCCCACAGAGTAAGATGTCGGTCTGTTCTCAGTTCTGTGCTATTTCTGCTGAAGCTTTGCTCCCCCCCCCCTTATACCTTCTGGAACAATAATGCATTCAGTCAATCAAGTCCCAACCCACAATCTCCCAGCCTGTCAACCATCCAGGCACAGTGTAGTCACAGCAGGGAATCACACAAAAAAAATGAAACCAAATTTGAAAGAAATAGGTGCTCATGCTTAATGTTTGTTCATTAGAAAGTAAACCCGAAATGGGGGTCTCCCAGGATTCTTATAGTGCCCAACCTGAGGACTACTCTCTCCCGTACATCTAACTATTAGTACCCAGCTATGATTTACAACAATATTTACACCAATAGAAGTGAGGTATCTGTTCT
>NW_025205478.1:0-1432 GCF_004010195.1 Chiloscyllium plagiosum | reverse complement strand
GCTCCACATTCTAGTGCTTCCAAATAAACCTGTTGGACCATAACCTGGTGTTGTGATTTTTAACTTTGTCCTGGTTAGGGGGGGGATTTGTTATGCTAAATTACCCATAGTGCCCAGGGATGTGCAGGTTAGGGTGGATTGGCAGTGCTAAATTACCCATAGTGCCCAGGAATGTGCAGGTTAGGTGTATTAGTCAGGGGCTAAATGTAGAGCACTAGGGGAATGGGTGTGGGTGGGTTACCCTTGAGAGGATCGGTGTGGCCTTGTTGGGCCGAGTGGCCTGCTTCCACGCTGTGGGGATTCTCTGGAGGGAAGGGAATTTCTGCAAACTCTGCAAGGCAGCGCAGGCGCAATGTTGGGTCCCACTGCTGGCTGAGCCTGGATCTCGCCCCACCTCTTTCTCTGGCCCCTTCTCCCATACCCTACCCCACCCCAACCCATTGATGGCATCACAACGTGGAGATGGCCCTGTCAGTTTCAGGGTGAAGCTCCTTCCCTCTGGGCAACTCTTCCTCCTGTGTGAGAGAGGGGAGGGGTAAATTTATTCACTTGCAGAAACTGGAGTGAATCCAGGGAGAGAGCAGACTCTGTAAATTTCGGTATGTGTCTTAAATACCCGGGTGAGGAGGGACAGAAGGATGGGGGAGGGCTGTTTTCCCCATCGTGCCAGAGTCTGATAGGTGACATTATGGACTTTTATAAAATCATGTGGGGCATGGATAGGGGAAGTAGACAAGGCTTTTTCTTTGGGATGGGGAAGTCCAGAATTCAAGGGTAACAGGTTTCAGGTGAGGGCGGAGGAGATGTAAAAGAGATCTCAGGGGCAGCTTTTTCATGGAGAGGATGGTACATGTATGGAATGAGCTGCTGGAGGAAGTGGTGGGGGCTGGTACAATTACAACAGTTAAAAGGCAAGTGGATGGGTGCATGAATACAAATGGTTCAGACAGATAGGGGCCAAGTGATAGCAAATGCGACTGGTGTCATAGAAGTGTACAGCATGGAAACGGACTCTTTGGTCCAATTCGTCCATGCCGACAAGATAGCCCCACCTGCCAGCACCCGGCCTATATAGGGGTCAAATAATGGCAAATGTGACTTGATTAATTTAGGCTATCTGGTCAACTCAAATGAGGTGGGCCAAAGGGTCTGTTTCGGTGCTGTCTGGTGCTAATTGTCTTCGGTGAAAGCAAAAGTGTGGTTGTGAAGACTGGACTTTCAGAGCAACTTTTCAAGTATGTTTTGCCCTTACTGGGAGCAGAAGAGTTTGACTGAAGTGTGTCTGTGTTAATGCCTTGATGTCTCATTTTGCTCCCAGCTTCCTGGGGATGTTAACCATTTCACGTCTGGTTGTTCCTCAAGAAGCTGCATTGCAGGTTCACCCTGAATTGATGCACTTTTTTTTTTGCTTCCCAAAATCAGACCTGCTCAC
>NW_025205477.1:9252-10552 GCF_004010195.1 Chiloscyllium plagiosum | reverse complement strand
TGGAGCAGTGTGAGGGGAATGAGACCTGGAACAGAGTGAGGGGGAATGAGACCTGGAGCAGAGTGAGGGGGAATGAGACCTGGAGCAGTGTGAGGGGAATGAGACCTGGAGCAGTGTGAGGTGAACAAGACCTGGAACATTGTGAGGGGAATGAGACCTGGAGCAGAGTGAGGGGAACGAGACCTGGTGCAGTGTGAGGGGAATGAGACCTGGAGCAGTGTGAGGGGAATTAGACATGGAGCAGTGTGAGGGGAATGAGACCTGGAGCAGCGTGAGGGGAATGAGACCACGAGCAGAGTGAGGGGGAATGAGACCTGGAGCAGTGTGAGGGGAATGAGACCTGGAGCAGCGTGAGGGGAATTAGACCTGGAGCAGTGTGAGGGGAATTAGACCTGGAGCAGAGTGAGGGGGAATTAGACATGGAGCAGTGTGAGGGGAATGTACCCTGAGCAGTGTGAGGGGAATGAGACCAGGAGCAGAGTGAGGGGGATTGAAACCTGGAGTAGTGCGAGGGGAACAAGACCTGGAGCAGTGTGAGGGGAATGAGACTTGGAGTAGTGCGAGGGGAACAAGACCTGGAGCAGTGTGAGGGGAATGGGACCTGGAGCAGTGTGAGGTTGAACGAGACCTGGAGCAGGGTGAGGGGAATGAGACCTGGAGCAGTGTGAGGGGAATGAGACCTGGAGCAGTGTGAGGGGAATGAAACTTGGAGTAGTGCGAGGGGAACAAAACCTGGAGCAGTGTGAGGGGAATGGGACCTGGAGCAGTGTGAGGTTGAACGAGACCTGGAGCAGGGTGAGGGGAATGAGACCTGGAGCAGTGTGAGGGGAAATGTGTCCTGAAGCCGTGTGAGGGGGAACGAGACCAGGAGCAGCGTGGGGGGAATGAGACCTGGAGCAGCGTGGGGTGATGAGACCTGGACCAGTGTGAGGGGAAATGTGACCTCGAACAGCGTGGGGGGATCGAGACCTGGAGCAGGGTGAAGGGAAATGTGACCTCGAGCAGCGTGGGGGCAACGAGACCTGGAGCAGGGTGAGGGGAACGAGTCCAGGTGCAGTGTGAGGGGAATGAGACCTGGAGCAGTGTGAGGGGAATGAGACCTGGAGCAGGGTGAGGGAAGTGAGACCTGGAGCAGTGTGAGGGGAATGAGACCTGGAGCAGTGTGAGGGGAAATGTGTCCTGAAGCCGGGTAAGGGGGAACGAGACCTGGCGCAGCGTGGGGGGAATGAGACCTGGAGCAGTGTGAGGGGAATGAGACCTGGAGCAGTGTGAGGGGAATGAGACCTGGTGCAGTGTGAGG
>NW_025205477.1:0-8088 GCF_004010195.1 Chiloscyllium plagiosum | reverse complement strand
GGGGAATGAGACCTGGAGTAGTGTGAGGGGAATGAGACCTGGAGCAGCGTGAGGGGAATGAGACCTGGAGCAGCGTGAGGGGAATGAGACCTGGAGCAGAGTGAGGGGGAATGAGACCTGGAGCAGTCTGAGGGGAATGAGACCTGGAGTAGTGCCAGGGGAACAAGACCTGGAGCGGGAATTGGGGGAAATGAGACCTGGAGCAGCGCGAGGTACCTTGGTGTAGCTGAGTGTGGGTGAGAACTGGAGTGGAGGCTGGAGCCAAGTGGGATCGATGTTGGGCTGGGGCCTGGTGTGGGCTGAGCAGCTGCTGTCTGAAACTCTACCGGACTGTAATGTCAATCTTTGAACAATGTTATAACATTCTTATTTCTAACTTCTTTTTAGGCCCTGTAACTCATGTCACTACTTTCCTTTATTCCTTTTAATCCTCCCAGATTCATAATTGATCATAAGATGGTGCTATTAGAGGAAGCCATTGTAAAGACATTTCACTGTAAGCCTGTACTTCAGTAAGGTACAGAATAAAAGATAAGAATGGATATTCTATTCTTCATGGCCTTTGCCCGTGCTGTAGAGAGTCTATGGCAAAATTTACAAAATTAAACTATTCCTCATAAAACAATCTAGCGATTCCAGATATTTTTCTGGGAAGTTTCTCTGAACTGCTTTCCAAACATTTACAATCTTCCTCAAATAAGGTGATCAATATTAACGTCAGTACTCCAGATGTAGTCTCACCAATGCTCAGTATAACTGTAAGGAGAAAGTGAGGTCTGCAGATGCTGGAGATCAAAGCTGAAACTTTATTGCTGGAACAGCACAGCAGGTCAGGCAGCATCTAGGGAACAGAAGATTCGACGTTTCGGGCACATGCCCTTCTTCAGGAATGAGCAGAGAGTGTTCAGCAGGAGAACTAGCAGAGAGTGTTCAGCAGGAGAAGAGCTTCACATGCCCTTCTCCTGCTGAACACTCTCTGCTCATTCCTGAAGAAGGGCATGTGCCCGAAACGTCGAATCTTCTGTTCCCTAGATGCTGCCTGACCTGCTGTGCTGTTCCAGCAATAAAGTTTCAGCTCAGTATAACTGTAACACAAGCTCCTTACCCTCTCCTATTCATTTCCGCCATCACTGATGCACAGTGTGAAAAGGAGGTGCCATCTCCCAAGGTGCAATGCAGCAACTCAACAGCACTTTCCAAACCCATAGTGTCTACGTCTAAAAGGACAACGGTAGTAGGTAGCAGCCCCTGCAGGTTCTGCTCCAAGCCTCCAGCATCTTGACTTGGAAATATATCACAATTCCTTACTTACCAACTTTGTACATTTAAGTCGTCATTGGACAAGCATAAGGACGTACATGGAATAGTGTAGGTTAGATTGGTATGACAGGTCAGTGCAACATCGAGGGCCGAAGGGCCTGTACTGCGCTGTAATGTTCTATGTTTTATGTCCTTCACTGCTGCTGGTTCAAAATCCTGGAATTCCCTCCCTAACAGCATTGTGGGTCTACCCACAGAATGTGGACTGCAGCAGTTCATGATGCAGAGATGCTGGCGATGGACTCGGGTGGACAAGATCAGAAGACAGGAGTGTGGTGCTGGAAAAGCGCAGCAGGTCAGGCAGCATCCAAGGAGCAGGAGAATCGAGGTTTTGGGCAAAAGCTCTTCATCAGGAATGAGACTGGGAGTCAAGAGGGTGGAGAGATAAATGGGAGCGGGGTGCGGCTGGGGCGAGAAGATGGCTGAGAGTGCAATAGGTAGATGGTGGTGGGGGTGATGGTGGTATATGGGAAGGAGGATGGACAGGTAGGACAGGTCATGACGGCGGTGCTGAGTTAGAAGGTTGGATCTAGGATAAGGTGGGGGAAGGGGAAATGAGGAAATTGGGGAAATCCACATCGATGCCATGGGGCTGGAGGGTCCCAAGCTGGAAGGTGAGACATTCTTCTTCCAGGTGGTTAGGGAGTGGCAATGGAGGAAGCCCAGGGCCTGCATGTCCTTGGCAGAGTGGGAGGGAGAGTTGACAATAGTCAATAGACAATAGGTGCAGGAGTAGGCCACTCTGCCCTTCGAGCCTGCACCACCATTCAATATGATCATGGCTGATCAGTATCCACTTCCTGCCTTAACTCCATAACCCTTGATTCCACTATCCTTGAGAGCTCTATCCAACTCTTTCTTAACAAGCCCAGTTGCTCAGGTCTTTCAGCGTAAGTTGGTCCCGCCATTCCAGGAATTGACCTTGTGAACCTATGCTGCACTCCCTCAATAGCCAGAATGTCTTTCCTCACATTTGGAGACCAGAACTGCACACAGTACTCCAGGTGTGGTCTCACCAGGGCCCTGTACAGCTGCAGAAGAACCTATTTGCTTCTATACTCCATCCCTCTTGTTATGAAGGCCAGCATGTTATTCAGCATGCTATTAGCTTTCTTCACCTGCATGCTTACCTTCATTGACTGGAGTACAAGAACACCCATATCTCTTTGTAATGCCCCTTTACCTAAATTGATTCCATTTAGGTAGTAATCTGCCTTCCTGTTCTTGCCACCAAAGTGGATAACCATACACATTATCCACATTAAACTGCATCTGCCATGCATCTGATCACTCACCTAACCTGTCCAGGTCACCCTGTAATCTCCTAACATCCTCCTCACATTTCACCCTGCCACCCAGCTTAGTATCATCAGCAAATTTGCTAATGTTATTACTAATACCATCTTCTATATCATTTGGCCACGGGACAGTGAGGTTGATTGGTGTAGGTGTCCTGGAGATGTTCTCTGAAACGCTCTGTGAGTAGGTGTCCTGTCTCCCCAATGTAGAGGAGACCGCATCGGGAGCAATGGATACAGTAAATAACATGTGTGGAAGTGCAGGTGAAACTCTGATGGATGTGGAAGGCTCCTTTGGGGCCTTGGACGGAGGTAAGAGGGGAGGTGTGGGTGTAGGTTTTGCAATTCCTGCGATGGCATGGGAAGGTGCCGGCATTGTAGATGGATTGTTAGGAACATGGACCAGGTAGTTGTGGAGGGAACGGTCTTTACAGAAAGTGGATAGGGGTGGGGAAGGAAATATATCTCTGCTGGCGGAGTCCGTTTGTAGGTGATGGAAAATGATGTGATGTATACAAAGGTTGGTGGGGTGGAATGTGAGGACTAGGGGGTTCTGTCCTTGTTGCGGTTGGAAGGATGGGGTTCAAGGGCAGAGGTGCAGGAAGTGAATGAGATGGGTTAAAGGACATCATCAACATGGGACAGGAAATTGTGGTCTTTAAAGAAGGAGGCCATCTGGCGTGTTCTTTGTTGGAACTGGTCTTTGTTGGAACAGATGTGGCAGAGACAGAGGAATTGGGAATAATGGATAGTGTTTTTACAGGAGGCAGGGTGGGAGAAGGTGTGGTCCAGGTTGGCTGTGGGAGTCAGTGGGTTTGTAGAAAATATCAGTGTTGAGTCGGTCCCCGATGATGGAGATGGAGAGGTCCAGGAAAGGGAGGGAGATGTCTGAGATAGTTCAGGTGAATTTAAGGTTGGTGAAGTTGATGAACTGTTCAACCTCCTCGCAGGAGCACGAGGTGGCGCCAATGCAGTCATCAATGTAGCGGAGGAAAAGGTGGGGAGTGGTGCCGATGTAACTACGGAAGATGGATTGTTCCACATAACCATTAAATTAACAGGCATAGCTGGGGCCCATGCGGGTGCCCATGGCTACTCCTTTCATCTGGAGGAAGTGGGAGGATTCAAAGGAGAAACTATTGAGGGTGAGGACCAGTTCAGCCAAACGAATGAGTGTCAGTGGAAGGGTACTAGTGGGGACGCTGGGAGAGGAAGGACCGAGGGCTTGGAGGCCTTCATTATGACGGATGGAGATGTATAGGGAGTGGATGTCCATGGTGAACATGAGGTGTTGGGACCCAGGGAAATGAATGTCTTAGAGGAGGTGGAGGGTGTGGGTGATGTCCCTGGACCGAACATAGATGGGGAATTCCTGGACCAGAGAGTGTGGGGGCGGTGGTAGGTGGTAGGTGATCGAGGTAGGTGGAGATGAGTTCAGCCAGAGCAGGCTGAGACGATGGGTCGGCCGGGGTGGTCAGGCTTGTGGATCTTGGGTAGGAGGTAGAACCGGGCAGTGCGGGGTTCCTGGACTATGAGGTTGGAAGCTGTGGGTGGGAGATCCCCTGAGGTGATGAGGTTGTGTACGATCTGGGAGATGATAGTTTGGTGATGGGAGGTGAGGTCATGGTCAAGGGGGCACCAGGAGGAGGTGTCTTCAAGTTGGTGCCTGGCTTCAGTGGTGTAGAAGTCAGTGTACCAGACTACCACTGTGCCCCCATTGTCTCCTGGTTCAGGAGATCAGAGTTCACACGACACCAGGTAATAGTTCATCAGATTTATTTGAAATCACAAGCTTTCAGAGCGCTGCTTCCTTGTCAGATGAAGTCACTGTAACCTGGTGTCATGTGACTTCTGACCTTGTCTGCAGTTCAGGAAGGTAGCTCACTCCCAGCAGACTGGAGAACCGAATCTGTCATTTCTCTGTGATGTTTGACCTTATTCACATGACCATCCCAAATGAACCACAGATCTTATTTACTCAAATTGCATGAAATCTGAACTTAAAAACAATATAAACAGCATCAGAAACTATATAATGTACCATTTAGTCATGGAGTCATAGAGATGTACTGCACGGTTCAACTTGTCCATGCTGACCAGATATCCAAACCTAATCTAGTCCCATTTGCCAGCGCTTGACCCATATCCCTCTAAACCCTACCTATTCATATACCCATCCAGATGCCTTTTAAATGTTGTCATTGTATAAGCCTCCACCACTTCCTCTGGCAGCTCATTCCATACACGCCCCACCCTCTGCATGAAAACATTCCCGTAGGTCCCTTTTATATCTTTCCCCTCTCACCCTAAACCTATGCCCTCTAGTTCTGAGCTCCCCCACCCCAGGAAAAAGACGTTGTCTATTTATCCTATCCATGCCCCTCTGTTCTACTTCACAAAGCTGTGTTTACACTCTTTGACCTGTATGTTCCTTGCTTACTATGATCTGACTGTACTGCTTGTAATCAAAGTTTTTCACTGTACTTAGGTACACATGACAATAAATAAATCAATCAAATGAACCATCCTAATATATATACCCTTCACTTGGGATGTGTACATTCCCTTCATAGGTTCCTTCACATCCCCACTAGTGATACAACAGTGACATTCCCATTTTGTATACTCTTGGAAGTGCTTGCTCAGTTGCCTTTGCTCAGTTGTTAAAAAAAATATGGCTAAGTGAACAATTTGATTGTGATTAGTCTGACAATGGGATTTCTGAAAGACTGCCAGGAATTAAGGATACATATCAAGCCATGTTTAGATTGAACTTCTCGATCAATAATAAAAATTGATTTTAAATAGCGATGTTATTCTTGGCTCAGTGTTTGAATTCTTAGTTCTGCATCGGGTTGAAGTTCTGCTCCACAGACACTCAAACTGTATGTAATCTTGGCTTACACTCTGAGGCAGGTGCTGTCTTTCAGATGCCTGTTAATGCAAGGCCCAGTCCACTACCTCTCTGGGTGGCTGCAGCATTAGTCATGAGAACGAGAGAGAGAGAGAGACATTCCCTATTTTAGGAAGGATGTAAATGAACATACAAACTAGGAACCGCATGCATCCCTTCTTGGCTGTTCCATCATTCAACAAGATCATGACTGATCTGATTTTAACCACAACTCTGCATTTCTGCATATCCCCAATAATATTTCATCCCCTTGGTCAACAAGAATCTATCTATCCCTGCCTCCAAAATATTTAAAGATTCTGCATCCATTGCCTTTAGAGGAGACAAATTCTAAAAACTTACAACTCTCTGAGGGAAAATATTTTTCCTCATCTCTGTCTTAAATGGGTGGCCCCTCATTTTTAACTCTGACCCTTCGTTCCAAGTTCTCCCACAAAAGGAAACGTCCTTTCAACATCCACTCGGTCAAGTCCCCTCAGAATTTGATATGCTTCAATTAAGTCATCTCTGACTGTTCTAAACTGCAGAGGATACAGGACCAGCTTGTCCAGCCTTTCCTCTGAAGGCATTCTGCTCATTCCAGGTATTAGGCTCGTAAACCTTCTGTGAACTGTTTCCAAAGCATTAACATTCTTCTGTAAGTACGATGCCCAGTACTTTACACAGTGCTCCAGATTTGGCTCCACCAAGGCTCTGTATAACTGAAGCAGAACCGTCCAACTCTTGCATTCAATTCCCCACACAATGAAACATTCTATTAATTTTTCTGATTGCTTGCTGTACCACAGACTAACCTCTGTGACTCATGCACCGGGACCCACAAATCTCTCTATATCTCAGAGTCCTGCAATCTCTCATCATTTAGATAATCAAGAGACAAGAGTCAAGAGCAGCTTTAATTTGACACTTCTGCCATATTCAGCTGAGACAGTAAAAATGAGGCAGCGTTCCTCCAGGACCAAGGTGCCAAATGGACAGCACAATCATACAGAGGGCAGCATAAAGTGCATAAGAAATGCAAAACACACAAGACAGCCCAGTAATTCCTGACATGTCGAGACAATAGGCACAGTGGTGAACAAATTACAGTGTAATAAAGGAATGATAATTAATAAAACATTGTTCTAGCAGCAATTCAAAGTTGTGGAAAGAGTTTCAGATGGAATAGAGTCTGATCATACAGTGTGAAGGAGTAATATGCTTTTTTTTTAATTCTTTCTGCCAAATTGCCAGTTTCATTTTTTCACATTATACTCCATTTGCCCAATTTTTTTCCCACTCACTTAATTGATCCAGGTCCCATTGTAGATTCCTTATATCCTCTTCACAATTCAATCTCTGACCGTAACTCCTGTCCTTTCATCCACATCATTTATAAAGATTGAGGCAGTTGGGAAATGGGGACTTACTGGACTAATGCTTGGAATTAGGAAAAGCTGGACAGGCAAGGCTTGTCCCTGGAGTTCAGAAAAGTAAGAGGAGTCTGATTAGCTGTGGGAAGGATGCTTCCTTTTGTGAGACCACCAGGGCCAGGGGTCAATGTTTCAAGAGAAGGAGATGCACATTTAAGACAGAGATGAGGACAGAAATCTTTTCTGAGGATTGTGAGTGTTTAAAACTCTCTTCCTCAAAAGGTAATGGAAGCAGAATCATAGAGATGTACAGCACGAAAACAGACCCTTCAGTCCAACTTGTCCACGCCGACCAGATATCCCAAGTCAATCCCACCTGCCAGCACCCGACCCATATCCCTCTAAACCTTCCTATTCGTATACCCATCCAGATGCCTTTTAAATGTTTTAATTGTACCAGCTTCCACCACTTCCTCTGGCAGCTCATTCCATACACGCACCACGTTCTGCCTGAAAAGTTGCATCTTAGGTCTCTTTTAAATTTTTCCCCTGTCACCCTAAATCTATGACTTCTCATTCTGGATTCCCCCACTGCAGGGAAAAGACCTTGTCTATTTACCCTATCCATGCCCCTCATGATTTTATAAACATCTATAACATCATCTCTCAGCCTCAGATGCTCCAGAGAGGGAAACTGATTAGCAAGGTTAGATCTCACGGAATACAGGGAGAACTAGCCATTTCGATACAGAACTGGCTCAAAGGTAGAAGACAGAAGGTGGTGGTGGAGGGTTGTTTTTCAGGCTGGAGGTCTGTGAACAGTAGAGTGCCACAAGGATCGGTGTTGGGTCCTCTACTTTTTGTCATTTATATAAATGATTTGGGTGCGAGCATAAATGGTACATTTAGTAAGTTTGCAGATGACACCAAAATTGGAGGTGTAGTGGACAGCAAAGAGGGTTACCTCAGATTACAACGGGATCTTGACCAAATGAGCCAATGGGCTGAGAAGTGGCAGATGAAGTTTAATTCAGATAAATGTGAGGTGCTGCATTTTGGGAAAGCAAATCTTAGGAGGACTTATATACTTAATGGTACTGAACAAAGAGACCTTGGAGTGCAGGTTTATAGCTCCTTGAAAGTGGAGTCACAGGCGGATAGGATAGTGAAGAAGGCATTTGTTATGCTTTTGTCTATTGGTCAG
>NW_025205476.1:7080-10551 GCF_004010195.1 Chiloscyllium plagiosum | reverse complement strand
GGCTGTAATTTCGAGAGACTGAATTCTATATTTTGTGTACAGTCTATTCTGATATAACACGATAGTTTCGTTCCCTCATTATAGGAAAATCGCGTAATAGCAGCATCATTTACACTAATGGAACTAGAATCACATTATAATCGACATTTCGGGCATAAGCCCTTCTTGTGCTCATTGGACCCTTCCTGACCTGCTGCGCTTTTCCAGCAACACATTTTTCAGCTCTGATCTCCAGCATCTGCAGTCCTCACTTTCTCCGAGAATCACATTCTAGCCAATATAAGGTTTGTGTTGCACAAGTAACTAAATCCTTCAATCGCGTTATAGCTAACTTGGGTTGATGACATTTAAAGTGGAGTCGCAGGTAGATAGGATAGCGAAGGTGGCGTTTGGTATGCTTTCCTTTATTGGTCAGAGTATTGAGTGCAGGAGTTGGGAGGTCATGTTGCGGCTGTACAGGACATCGGTTAGGCCACTGTTGGAATATCGTGTGCAATTCTGGTCTCCTTCCTATCGGAAAGATGTTGTGAAACTTGACAGGGTTCAGAAAAGATTTACAAGGATGTTGCCAGGATTGGAGGATTGGAGCTACAGGGAGAGGCTGAACAGGCTGGGGCTGTGTTCCCTGGAGCGTCGGAGGCTGAAGGGTGACTTGATAGAGGTTTGTAAAATCATGATGGGCATGGATAGGGTAAACAGACAAAGTCTTTTCCCTGGGGTGGGGGAGTCCAGAACTAGAGGGCATAGGTTTAGGGTGAGACGGGAAAGATATAAAAGAGACCTAAGGGGCAACGTTTTCAAGCAGAGGGTGGTATGTGTATGGAATGAGCTGCCAGAGGGTGTGGTGGAGGCTGGTACAATTGCAACATTTAAGAGGCATTTGGATGGGTATATGAATAGGAAGGGTTTGGAGGGATATGGGCCGGGTGCTGGCAGGTGGGACTAGATTGGGTTGGGATACCTGGATCAGCATAGACGGGTTGGACCGAAGGGTCTGTTTCCGTACTGTACATCTCTATGACTCAATGCACAGAATCGACTGTACAAATGGCACTTGTATTTATTGGAACTACATAGCATTAGAATTATTCAGGAATAGTGAGGGATTTATTTCGATTATTAATAGTTTAATTTGCTCACTGTTAGTGTTTAATAAATTGTTACATGTTGGTTTTGAAGTGAGTGTCAGGGGTTTGTTATTGAATGAACAGAAGTTGCTAAAAAGCAGGTTATACCACTTGTCTCTCACTTTCTTTACAGATGATCAGGTATTGACCTCATCTTTGAGTGTTTCGGTTTAAATCCTCGGGGCGTTGGGGGTTGGGGGGGTCAACCTCGGCTTTATAACCGCTCCCGAGAAGTCGGGCGAAAGGAGGGGTGAAGATTGAAGAGGAAGCTTGTCACCACGATGTGGCTTTCAAGAGGTTAGTTTGTCCTGAGTTTTGTTTTTGAAGAGAGGTTGCAAAGCACAGGCACCAGCTCGCTCAACAATTTGTAAGGCCTCGGGGTTTGTTTTTTTTTTAAAAAAGTTGGAACAATAGAAACAGCCTGACTGGGTGTGGCCAGCTCTCTCAGACCAGCCTTTCTCGGTTTAGTTTTTAAGTAAACGCTTTTGGAAACTTCAGTGAATGCCTCCTGGCTGCTGCTACTCTCTGAATTTTCTTTTCCTCCTGGGTTGCATGCGAGAATCTGCATTTGTATTTGCCTTTTTTTGCCAAGCATGTGTGATTATGGGAAGTCACTGTATTGGAACAGTTAATAGGTACTGTATTTATTATTTGGTTAAGTTTTCTAAATCGTTAAATTATTCTAAATTCCTCTTCCTTTTAAGGGTTCAGAAAAGATTTCCAAGGATGTTGCCAGGGTTGGAGGATAGGGCGGCACGGTGGCTCAGTGGTTAGCACTGCTGCCTCACAGCACCAGGGACCTGGGTTCAATTCCCGCCTCAGGAAACTATATGTGTGGAGTTTGCACATTCTCCCCGTGTCTGCAGGGGTTTCCTCCAGGTGCTCCGGTTTCCTCCCACAGTCCAAAGATGTGCAGGTTAGGTGAATTGGCCGTGCTAAATTGCCCGTAGTGTTAGGTGCATTAGTCAGGGGTGAATATTGGTGAATGGGTCTGCGTGGGTTACTCTTCAGAGGGTCGGTGTGGACTTGTTGGGCCGAAGGGCCTGTTTCCATATTATAGGGAATCTAATCTAATCCTATTTGAGCCATAGGGGGAAGTTGAATAGGCGGGGGCTGTTTTCCCTGGAGTGTTGGGTGACCTTATAGAGGTTTGTAAAATCATGAGGGAAATGGATAGGGTCAGTAGCCAAGGTCTTCACCCTGGGGTGAGGGTGTCCAGAACTAGAGGGCATAGGTTTAGGGTGAGAGGAGAAAAATATAGAAGGGAACTAAGGGGCAACTTTTTCACGCAGAGGGTGGTACGTGTATGGAATGAGCTGCCAGAGGATGTGGTGGAGGCTGGTACAATGACAGCATTTAAAAGGCATCTGATTGGGTACATGAATAGGAAAATGGGACAGGATTAGATTACCATATCTGGTCGGGATGGACAATTTGGACCAAAGGGTCAGTTTCCATGCTGTGCATTTCTATGACTCTACGGTTTTAACTACAGTGTTTAAATAAATTGTGCTTTGCTTAATGTCGAATACTTTGCATCTGGAACCGACCCTTTAAATTTCCTTTATCGGTAAGAAAACGTTAGAGTCTAGGTGACTGCCGTTAAAATATTTTGAGGGGATTTGATCTGGCCCATAACAGGCTGGAATAGGTTAATGTGCCTGGCTAGGTGAAAGTGCAGATGCTAGAGATGAGAGTGTGGTGCTGGGAAAGCACAGCAGGTCAGGCAGCGTCCGAGGAGCAGGAGAATCGGGTTTGATTCAGGCAATATGTCTGGCGGCTTAGGGGGGAACGAGGACAGAAAGGTGGGAGGATGTGGAGCTGGAAAAGAGAGAGAGAGAGAACCTGGATGGAGTTGAATGAGGTGCTCCACAGAAGAGAGGGAATCAAACCCGTAATTCTGACGATCTCTGAGTAAATCGGCCATAAATAACGAGCTGCTGACAGTAAACCGAGGCCTTTAAAGTTGCTATGATACAGGCAAATGCACTCCAGATACAGACTTTGAGATGAATTGAAAGTCATAGGCAGGCAGCCGCAGATGTTGCACATTCTCCACCTTCCCCCCCCCCCCCCCCCCCACCGTGTCTGTGTGGGTTTCCTCCGGGTGCTCCGGTTTCCTCCCACTGTAAAAAGAGGTGCAGGTTAGGGTGGATTGGCCATGGGAAATTGTCCTATAGTGTCCAGGGATGTGCAGGTTAGGGTGGATTGGCCATGCTAAATTGTCCCATAGTGTCCAGGGATGTGCAGGTAAGGGTGGATTGGCCATGCTAAATTGTCCCATAGTGTCCAGGGATGTGCAGGTAAGGGTGGATTGGCCATGCTAAATTGTCCCATAGAGCCT
>NW_025205476.1:0-1976 GCF_004010195.1 Chiloscyllium plagiosum | reverse complement strand
GGCTCAAAGGTAGAAGACAGAGGATGGTGATGGAGGGTTGTTTTTCAGACTGGAGGCCTGTGACCACAAGGATCGGTGCTGGGTCCTTTCCTTTTTGTCATTTACATAAATGATTTGGATGCGAGCATAAGAGGTACAGTTAGTAAGTTTGCAGATGACAACAAAATTGGAGGTATAGTGGACAGCGAAGAGGGTTACCTCAGATTACAACAGGATCTTGACCAGATTGGCCAATGGGCTGAGAAGTGGCAGATGGAGTTCAATTCAAATAGATGCGAGGTGTTGCATTTTGGGAAAGCAAATGTTAGCAGGACTTATACACTTAATGTTGCTGAACAAAGAGACCTTGGAATGCAGGTTCATAGTTCCTTGAAAGTGGAGTCGCAGGTAGATAGGATTGTGAAGAAGGCATTTGGTATGCTTTCCTTTATTGGTCAGAGTACTGAGTACAGGAGTTGAGAGGTCATGTTGTGGCTGTACAGGACATTGGTTAGGCCACACTGTTGGAATATTGCATGCAATTCTGGTCTCCTTCCTATCGGAAACATGTTGTGAAACTTGAAAGGGTTCAGAAAAGATTTACAAGGATGTTGCCAGGGTTGGAGGATCTGAGCTACAGGGAGAGGCTGAACAGGCTGGGGCTGTTTTCCCTGGAGTGCTGAGGATGACCTTATAGAGGTTTACAGAATTATGAGGGGCATGGATAGGGTAAATAGACAAAGTCTTTTCCTTGGGGTCGCGGAGTCCAGAACTAGAGGGCATAGCTTTAGGATGAAAGGGGAAAGATCATTTAGTGATCAGCTATTTTTGGATTGGGTCACAATTTGCTACCCTTTGCTAAACAGACCCTTCAGTCCAACTTATCCATGCTGACAAGATATCCTAAATTAAACTTGTCCCATTTGCCAGCACTTGGCCCAAATCCTTCTAAACCCTTCCTATTCATATACCCATGCAGGTGCCTGGTAAATATTGTATTGGTACCAGCCTCCATCACTTCCACTGGCAGCTCATTCTATACGTGCATCACCCTCTGTGTGAAAAAGTTGCCCCTTAGGTCCCTTTTAAATTTTTCCCCTCTTACCCTAAACCTATTCCCTTTAGTTCTGGACTCTCCCCACCCCAGGGAAGAGATCTTGTCTTTTTACCCTATCCATGCCCCTCACGATTTTATAAACCTCTGTGTGATCACCCCTCAGCCTCTGACACTCCAGGGAAAATAGCCCCAGCCTATTCAGCCTCTCCCTTTAGCTCAACCTTCCACTCTTGTAAATCTTTTCTGAATCCTTTCCAGTTTCACAACATCCTTCCTATAGGAGGGAGGCCAGGTTTGCACACAATATTCCAAAAGCTGTCTAACCAATGTCCTGTACAGCAGCAACATGACCTCCCAACTCCTGTACTCAATACTCTGACCAATAAAGTAAAGCATACTAAATGCCTCCTTCACTATCCTATCTACTTGAGACTCTACTTTCAAGGAAATATGAACCTGCACTCCAAGGTCTCTTTGTTCACCAACACTCCACAGGACCTTACAGTGTATAAGTCCTACTTGCAACACCAAACTTACTAACTGTATCTCCTATGTTTACATTCAAATCATTTATATAAATGATGAAAAGCAGTGGGCCTAACACTGATCCTTGTGGCACTCCACTGGTCACAGACCTCCAGTCTGAAAAGTAACCCTCCACCATCACCCTCTGTCTTCTAACTTCGAGTCATTTCTGTATCCAAATGGCTAGCTCTCCTTGTATTCCAGGCGATCTAACTTTGCTAACCAGTCTACCATGAGGAACCTTGTTGAATGCCTTACTGAAGTCCATTTGGATCTCATCCACTGCTCTGCCCTCATCAATCCTCTTTGTTACTTCTTCAAAAAACTCAATCAAGTTCGTGTGACATGATTTCCCACGCACGCAGCCATGTTGACTATCCCTAATCAGTCCTTGCCTTTCCAATACGTGTAAATC
>NW_025205475.1:6732-10550 GCF_004010195.1 Chiloscyllium plagiosum | reverse complement strand
GTCAGATCGCTGCCCAGCGTGTGGCTCGGCATACACTAACACAGTGCATGGCTCGGTAACACTGTGTCAGATCGCTGCCCAGCGTGGGGAAACTTGCAGCCCATGCTGGAACTAACAGGAAGTGCAACTCTCATCTATGTCCAGCTCCATACCTCCACTGTTGCATGACAGGGGGTGCTATGGCTGTGAAAATCACTGCCAGAGAAAAATGGCGGGGGAATCCGTTTACATGCAAACAAATAGCCAGTGAGGAGGAAACGTCGAGATAGTTTCATGGAAGAATATGTTCACACGTTTCAATACTGATACGAAGACATTTCAATTTCATCCTGCAACATGAGTCAGTGTTTCTAGGACTGCTGGGTGTACGCGATATTGATATGAGTTAAGATGATGGGCCTTTTGGATGGGCATTTGTTTTGCAGCTTTAAATCTAGGAGTGGGGCTGGCAGAGTATTTGACTCACTGGGCAGAATCCAACAATAATTTGTCTCATTGCCATTTTCATTGAGTGTGACAGATATATCAGTTGCAAGAGGCCGAACAAGTTTCCTGGTGCCATCTTATCGAAGGCACCTCATTAATTACGTACCCAACACCATGATGTCTCCCTCTCATTCTAATCCATGTCGAATCTCGTACCCATAACCATCGCCCAGATGCCCCTGTAAATTCCACGGTCGCTGTAATTGGTGCCATTCTTAAAAGGACAATAGATAAATGGTTTAGCTTTCTCAGCTCGGAGCTGCTCTTCACAGTTTACCCCGAGCATGGCAGTTAATTGGCAAATTCACCACGATTTGTCGACGGGTCACAGAGCTGCTGGTGGATGGGCTAGTACAGAGGACGACAATGTTCTTCCTAGAGGAGGCCACATGATCATACCCGCGGAGCATGGTCTGAGCTCACCACCCAACTCAGTACAGTATCTGCGCTCAGAACAAAATGTGCAAAAATACAGGGTAAGCATCAATAACCTTCCCTGCTCTGCCAGGATAAGTGTCACCATATTCTCTTTGCTTCCTCAAATTCAATGTATATTCATTATAGCACCGACATCAGAACGCAGCTCATCCTCCACCACTGTCACCAATTCATGCAGCACCTTCCCCTTCTGTCTCATCACCACTGCACCCCCACAATAATTCACTGCATGGATACAACACTATGGACTGACTCAATCTCTACATCTCACCATTTTCTCCCTACGTACACCAGTGCTAACAGCAAGGACACCCACCTCGACCCTCCCTCTCTTCCTTCCTCCCATTCCAAAAGAAACAACCTGTAATAGGACAGAAAGGGCCAAACCATGTGGTAGAATGCCCGATAATCGTTCTCTCAACCCATACTACCATCATGTCGGCAGGACCCTGTCACGTACTGGGACAACTGGGATATTCTGAAGCATCTACGTTCCACCAATCAAGTAAGGAACAATTTTCAGTGAAGGGTAAGTCTTACTTAAAGCCACTGTCAGTTCTGTTTCCACCTGGTACAACTTAGAAGCCATGTCCATGATGCTTTGACCCCTTATTTGTCGAGCTGGTGCAAATGGAATCCCCATGGTCTTATGGTCATGAGGCTGGGCTCACGACACACCATCTCTTCCAGCTCTCAGAAGGGGAGCAGGTGGTTCCCTCTGACACTAGCTTCTAAAAACAGCGCAGATACTGAAACTAATCGGTGATATTTACTGCTCTCCCACTTGTCCTGAAATCGTCAGCAATCTGCGCTCACTTCCACCCTTCACCTTTGTCTCCTTCACCCACTTCATAACTGTGCAGCCTGTTTATATTGTCTTTCAATACTCTTCCTGACAAAGTGCACCACCTAATAGTGCTCTGCATTGATCCCTATCTGCCACAAGCCTGAACACTGCACGAAATTGTCGCTGTACAATTGGAATTTCACATTATCACCCACAAGCTGCCGAGTTCTTCCAGTACTTTTTAAATCTACAAATCACACTCCAGACAAAACAGCTGGAATACTGACACTCTCACGTGTGTGAGGAAGTGAAGTATTGAAACGCTTCCCACGGAGTGACTGAAAGATTGACACACGACCCACTGAGCCAGTCAAATATTATCACTCCAAAACTGAGCAACAGGAATACTATAACTCAGGAGTAAAAGTGAGTTAAATACTGACAAACGCCCTGCGGGAAATGAGAAATACTGACAGATTCCACATGTTAGTATTAGCTCCATCGTATGAATGTGTCTATTGGGGTGTCTGTATTGTTATCTGCGTGTATCTCTGTGTGTTTATGTGTGCTGCATGTTCAGGCAGTCTCTGCAGTCTTTTAAGCGATCTTGCACAGGCAGCGGCAGCGGGAGAAAAAAGCAATTGGACTCATTCACAGAAAGGAAGAGGGTGAGGGCAGCACCCACAGCACCAACCAAACTGACAGCACCATCAACACACACACACACACACACACACACACACACACACACACACACACACACACACACACACACACACACACACACACACACACCTGATTCCAATTACACTGAGAACTCTCAGAGTGGAAAATGTTCACGTTAAAAAATGTCCATGCTCCCTCTGGGAATGTGGAAATGATTTGTCTTTGGGTAGTACTCATCGAGTAGTAAGGGTATGGAATGCTTTGCCTGCAACAGTAGTAGATTCGCCAAGTTTAAGTGCATTTAAGTCGTCATTGGACAGGCAAATAGACGGACATGGAAAAGTGTTGTTTAGATGGGCTTCAGATTGGTATGACAGATCGGCGCAACATCGATGGCCGAAGGGCCTGTACTGCGCTGTAATGTTCTGTGGTCTATGTTCTATGTTCTACTCCTGATAAACAGTGCACACATTAACAAGTATGTCCATTGCAATTATATTCAGGACGCTGCTTCTGAGTCATTTTGTTAGGAGTTCAGATGAATTTGATGGCAATTTCTGGAACGCGCAATACTTACGAACTTACTCTTACAAGTGATCTTGCATGTGCAAAGTAATTGCAAAGTCCTGAAATAGGCCAGGGGGTGCAATTGCATCACTTTAAACAAAAGAGGAACAGAGTGGGAGGAAGGGCGGGAGATTTTGAATCTTATTTCGATGATTTACCCCCAAACCAAAACAATTCCTATCGCACAGAGATGTAGATAAAGAATTTCCCAAAGCTGGTCCATAAAACTTGGTTTGGCTTCCAGAATGAATTTCAGTCCATGACGGATGTAAATTGGGCAAAGAAAAAACATTACATGGAAAGGAAAAGGCAGATATTAGTGAAGATCATAAGGATAACAGTGTTAAAAGAACCCTATGGTGGGGGCAAAGAATTGAAACATCTCCGGTGTTTTCATCGTAATAAAGTGGGCAACACAAAATTAAAACGTTGGTGAGCTAGACGAGAAGTCAGATGTATGAAAACCAGACAAGCCTGGTAGTTATGGTGTACTAGTACCAAAAAGCACAGGAGAAGTTAGACAACTGCCTCGGAGTGTTCAATACAATGAGAAGTTGATTATGGAGGAAGTACTAGATCTGCTTAGAAATATGCATGCAAGGGTAAGGTTTAATCACATAGGCCAGGAGCAGTAGGCAAAGAGGTCACAATATTAAGGGATACAAGATCCTCTCAGTCTGTAATGCTGAAGTACATACTCACTACTCAGTAACTCAGGAGTTTTCCATGATTGTGTGATCACAAGATCACAGCGACAGAAGAGGAAGCAGGGGAGATCAAAAGGCACAAATAAGGAAGTTGACATAGTGGTATCCCAGACCTTCTTCGATCAGATAAGTGGAACAAGGAAGGAGTAAATAGGTAAGCATTCCAT
>NW_025205475.1:0-5084 GCF_004010195.1 Chiloscyllium plagiosum | reverse complement strand
GATCACATCTACTCCACTGCCCTCATCAATCTTCTTTGTTACTTCTTCAAAAAACTCAATCAATTTTGTGAGACATGATTTGCCACGCACAAAGCCATGATGACTATCCCGAATCAGTCCTTGCCTTTCCAAATACATGTACATCCTGTCCCTCAGGATTCCCAACAACTTACCCACCACCGAGGTCAAGATCACTGGTTTATAGTTCTCTGGCTTGTCCTTACCACACTTATTAAACAGTGGCACCACGTTAGCCAACCTCCAGTCTTCCGGCACCCCACCTGTGACGATCGATGATACAAATATCTCAGCAAGAGGCCCAGCAATCACTTCTCTAGCTTCCCACAAAGGTCTCGAGTACACCTGATCAGGTCCTGGGGATGTATCCACCTTTAAACGTTTCAAGACATCCAGCACTTCCTCCTCTGTAATCTGGACATTTTGCGAGATATCACCATCTATTTCCCTACAGTCTATATCTTCGATATCCTTTTACACAGTAAATACTGGTGCAAAATATTCATAGAGGAGCTAAACCAGTTATATCAAAATGCTTATACAGAGAAAGAAAGTGAATGCGTTACAGAATGGAGGTGCCACAGAATGGATTGTAAAAGAATTACTTTTTTGTTAAACTCGGTACAGACTACGAATAGAGATCCAGTCAGATCAAGGATCAAACTTCTAAACTATTCAAGGAGGTTGTGGATGACTTGGGAAATAAAGCAACTCAAATCTCCTGTTTACCATCTGGAATCGCGGGAAGCGCAACAAAGATGCAATCAAACAGTAAATACCATTTTAAGAGCTTATGGTCAGGATTATCTGATGGTTCTGATAAGAGAATTTGTAATTAGAACTGCACCGAAAGAATCGACCAAATTCAGTCCGTGTGAATTAATTTTTGAGCATGAATTAAGAGTACCGTTAAAATTGACTAATAAGAAATTAATTTCAGGATGCAGAGACCACCCATTTGGCCTATCTATCAATTCTTAGATAGCACTCAAATAGAGTTGGAGAGTTAGCTAGACAGCATTAAAAGTATCACAGCGTACAATGAGACAGGACACGGATAAAAAATCGCAAATTCGCAATTTTGGAATTTGGGATAAGGTATTGGTGTTTCTTCCAGGAACAAGCGTGGTTTTAAAAGTAAGGTTTAGTGGACCATATCAAATTGAGAAGAAATTGAGTGACGTGAACTACTTGATAAGGACTCCAGACGCGAAGAAATCTCGCAGGTTGTGTCATGTGAATATGCCCAAGAAGTATTTTGAAGGGAATGAAAGTAAGAGGAGAAGGTATTAAAGACGACAACACAGAAGGAAGAATCAAGTGCAGAGGATTCTGAATTGGACAGTCTTCAAATCACATTGGACAACCAGGAAGTTGTCAAAAATTGGGATAAAGACTGAGTTACCTTCCACAGGAAAATCGAAATGACCTGAAAGAATTACAACAACCACATGGGGAGATACAATTGGGAAGTTCTAACCTAAATGTGCATGATGAAGGTAAAGGAGACGCTGTTTCGATTAAGCAACATCCTTATAGGCATAACTCTCTAAAGTTGGCACAGGTTCAGAAAGACACAAAGCGCATAATCCAAATGGCATAATCGAAGTAGGTTACAGCGGCTGGACCACACCCATACTCATGGTAACAAAGCCAGAAGGTACCCAACGATTATGTGTGGACTATCGCAAAGTCAACGCCATTAAGACGACTGATGCACATCCAATTCCAATGTTGGAGGTCTGTTTCGAAACCATGGGACACGCAAATCATTTTTCTATGTTGGACTTGCTCAGAGGCGACCGACAAGTAAGAGACAGCAAATTTCGGTTTCCCATCGCCAAAAGGACTGTATCAGTTCAAAGTCATGCCATTTGGTATGAAAAACGATCCAGCCACATTTCAGAGACTGGCTAATACGGTCACTGCCGGATTTCCCAAGTGTATATTGATATTCTGGTGAATGCTGCTCACTCATGGAAGGAATATTTACAGCATTAACCGGACTTGTTCGATCGACTTCGGAAGGCAGATTTGGTGCTAAATGTGACTAAAAGTGAAATTGCCAATTCCGAAGTCACCTTCCTCGGCCATGTTATTGAGCATGGACAAATGGCCCCACGAGATGCAAAAACGAAAGAAATTTTGTAATTTCCCCAACTGACGACAAAAAACAAAACGCAGTTCTATCGTTCCTGGGATTGAGTGGATTTTAACGAAATTTTTCAGTGTGGCTGCACCACTGACTGAATTGTTAAAAAAGAGCAAGAAGTCTCAGTGAATAGGGACTGTCAAAGGGCAATTGACAGCCTAAAGACAGTGTTAACCACTGCACCTGTATTAGCCACACCCGATTACATGAAGTCTTTCAAAGTGGCTAACGATGCCAATGATGAGGGTGTCGGCGGGGTGATTCTGCAGGAGGATGACGAAGGGACAGAAAGGCCCATGGGTTATTTTTTGAAGGAAGTTGAACGTTCATCAACAAAACGTATTAAACGGTGGAGAAAGAGAATTTAAGCTTGGTGTTGGCCGAACAACATTTCAATGTTTGTATTACCAGCAATACATCAGAGATAATCCTGTCCACTGATCACAACGCATTGACATTTGTGGAAAATTTTAAGGACAAAAGTACCAGGCTGTTTAAATGGAACGTTTTGGTGCAGTCATTCAATTTGTCAATTGTGCATGTGGCATGTCGTGAAAATGTAATTGCCGATGCGTTGTAGAGACTTGAATGAGGTACAGAAGCGTTTAGGAAGGATTTTAAAAGTACCTAAGTAGCGACATTTTGTACACTGTGTGATGTGTTTGGAATAATCTGACACAAGAAGTGTAGGGGGCTGGTACAATTACCACATTTAAAAGGCATCTGTTAGTGTATATGAATTAGAAGGGTTGGGACCAATATGTCCAAACACTGGTAAACAAAACTAGATTAAATTAGAATATCCGTTTGGCAAGGACGATTGAATCAAATGGTCTTTTCCGTGCTGTACCACTCTGAGATCCATTGATCAAATCGCTTTGCAATCTTATATAAGCTTCTTGACTCTCCACGATATAACCAACGTTGGTGTCATGCATAATCTTGCTAACCATGTCTTCTATAATTCTTATCTAATTCATTGATATAAAAGACAACCAAAAGTGCATCCACCACCAAAGCCTCTGGAATACGAATGGTTACAGTACTACAGTCCAAAAGACAACCCTCTGTCCGCTGCTATTGAGCAGAAACACACACACACACACACGCACACACACACACACACACAAACACCCACACACACACGCACACACTCACACATACACACACACACACACACACACACACACACGACTCGGAGACACTGAAACACGGTTCTGTGTTGAAGACAGAGATCGACAATTTCTACTTGGTAAAGGTTCTAAGGTAAGAGCGAGACTGCAAGAAAATTGTGTTAAGAGCTGTCATCCATATCTGATCAGCAGGGTCGATGGGCCAATTGGCCTAATTCTGCTCCAATTTCTTATGATTTTTGGAAATGTATTGGAAAAGTCATTCTAAGAGAGCATTGGAGGCTGTGTTTGATAAATACTTCATGTTGGATATGTCTGAGGGCTGAATGGTCTAAGGTTCTTCTTATTTGTTGTGCCTAAATACCTGAAAATAAAGAGACTTGCTATGTCGTGAATGCACTTTAGACTTAAGAGATTATTTTTTTAAGATTGAGATAAGGACACCCCTTTCTCCGTCTGGTTGGGTTGTACTTTGCGCTCTCATTCCCCGGGAACTGTAAAGATTGGGTCATGAAACCATGGAATCCATACAGTGTAGATTCAGTCCATTTGGCCCATCAAATCTACACCGACCCTCCGAAGACCATCCCACCCAGACTCACCTCCTACTCTATCCACGTAACCCTACATTTCCCATGACTAATCTAGCTAGCCGACACATCCCTGGACGCAATGGGAAATCTCCCATGGACAATTCATCTAACCTGCACAACTTTGGACTGTGAGAGGAAATCCATGCAGACAGGGAGAAAATGTGCAAACTCCATACAGTCAGCCGAGGCTTCAATAAAAACACAGGTCCCTGCAGGATGAGGCAGCAGTGCTAACGACTTACCCACTGTCCATTGAAACTATTCGAGGATGAGCTGAGAGGTGCTATTTGATGGGCAAAGGAATCAGTGTTTCTTGGAAATCGACAGAAAAGGAGTGTTCAGCTTCAATCAGACCAGCCATGATCTCTCTAAATTGTGCAGCAGGCTCGATAAACCAAATGGTCAACTGATGACCGTATCCCAGGTGTTACTCTCTCACTCACCGCTTAATGCCTCAGGGTAGAGGAACATACCTTTCAGCCAGTCAGGATTAATTCAATGGAACAGTGGGAGACCATTCTGCCCCTCTAAGTAGTTACACAGGTACATTTTCAAGTTTTCAGTCTTATGAGTACATTACACAGCACAGGATGAAGCCATACAACGTTCCGAGAATGCGATTCAGGAACAGGGAGCCCGGGTTAACTATCAGAAAATACAGAGTAGAGATCGATACTTATCTTAAGGAAGGAAAGCTGTAACTAATGGAATTCCTCAAGCTTCGGTGTTAGTTCATCACCATTTACAATCTAGAATTGTGTTTTGGAGCTATATTTGCTGATGCATCAGGATAGTCATTCAATAAGATGTGATTGGATGCAAAGCTTCTGCAATGGGATGAAGACGGGTAGGGGAGTGAGTAAACCTTCAGAAATACAAATTATGTATTGATCATTGGACGTTTGCTTGGGAAATAAATAAAACAAAAGGAATTTATTGAAATGGAGGGAGAATGCAAATGATTTTGTGTGTCCTAGTACAGGAATCTCATCGAGTTAGTCTGCGGATGTAGCAAGTGTTTCTGCAAGGTAAGTGGAACGATGATGGTTCATACACGGGGTTTCAGGTATAACCTTAGACATTTCTTTACGCATTTGTACAGTCCATTCCTGAGACCAAATCTGATGTATTGTGTGTCGTCATAAATCGTTGAATGGGAAGACAAAACACAATTGCTTTCGACACTTT
>NW_025205474.1:2411-10549 GCF_004010195.1 Chiloscyllium plagiosum | reverse complement strand
CGAACTTGACTGCTCATACCGACTTTGAGACTTGTAATCCGGTTAGCTCAGCCGGGTTTGACCCGGCGACGCTGCGGATGGTCTCGCCTTCGAGAGCGGGCCGGCCCCCGCATTCAGGCCGATTTTCATGCATTTCCAACGTTGACAAGTGGTCCAAACTGAGAAGGGAGCGAACTTGACTGCTCATACCGACTTTGAGTGCTCGGGGCCAGGTAGCCCGGTCGGATTTGACCCGGCGATGCTGCGGATGGACTCTCCTTCGAGGGCGGACCGGCCCCCGTGTTCAGGCCGAAATTCATGCAATTGGAGCGGTGGCAAGTGGTCCAAAGTGTGATGGGAGCGAACTTGACTGCTCATACCGACTTTGAGACTTCTAAGCCGGGTAGCTCAGCCGGGTTTGACCCGGCGGTTCTGCCGACGGTCTTGCCTTCGAGAGCGGGCCGGCCCCCACGTTCAAGCCGTTTTTCATGCATTTCCAACGGTGGCAAGTGGTCCAAATTGTGATGGGAGCGAACTTGACTGCTCATACCGACTTTGAGTGCTCAGGGCCGGGTACCCCGGTCGGATTTGACCCGGCGGTTCTGCCGACGGTCTCGCCTTTGAGGGAGGACCGACCCCCGTGTTCAGGCCGAGTTTCATGCATTTCCAACGTTGGCAAGTGGTCCAACTGTGATGGGAGCGAATGTGACAGCTCATACCGACTTTCAGACTTCGGGGCTGGGTAGCCCGTTCGGATTTGACCCGGCGGTTCTGCCGACGATCTCGACTTCGAGAGCGGGCCGGCCCCCGCGTTCAGGCCGAGTTTCATGCATTTCCAACGTTGGCAAGTGGTCCAAATTTTGATGGGAGCGAACTTGACTGCTCATACCGACTTTGAGACGTCTAAGCCGGGTAGTTCAGCCGGGTTTGACCCGGCGGTTCTGCGGAAGGTCTCGCCTTCGAGAGCGGGCCGGCCCCCCGTGTTCAGGCCGACTTTCATGCATTTTGAGCGGTGGCAAGTGGTCCAAACTGTGATGGGAGCGAACTTGACTGCTCATACCGACTTTGAGTGCTCAGGGCCGGCTAGCGCAGCCGGGTTTGACCCGGCGATGCTGCGGATGGACTCGCCTTCGAGAGCGGACCGGCCCCCGTGTTCAGGCCGAATTTCATGCATTTCCAACATTGGCAAGTGGTCCAAACTGTGATGGAAGCGAACTTGACTGCTCATACCAACGTTGAGTGCTCGGAGCCGGCTAGCGCAGCCAAATTTGACCCGGCGGTTCTACCGACGGTCTCGCCTTCAAGAGCGGACCGGCCAACGTGTTCAGTCCGGGTTTCACGCATTTCCAATGTTGGCAAGTGGTCCAAACTGTGATGGGGGCGAACTTGACTGCTCATACCGACTTTGAGACTTCTAAGCCGGGTAGCTCAGCCGGGTTTGACCCATTTCCAGCGGTGGCAAGTGGTCCAAATTGTGATGGGAGCGAATGTGACAGCTCATACCGACTTTGAGTGCTCGGGGCTGGCTAGCGCAGCTGGATTTTACTCGGCGATGCTGCCGACGGTCTCGCCTTCGAGAGCGGACTGGCCCCCGTGTTCAGGCCGATTTTCATGCATTTCCAACGTTGGCAAGTGGTCCAAACTGTGATGGGAGCGAACTTGACTGCTCATACCGACTTTGAGTGCTCGGGGCTGGCTAGCGCAGCTGGATTTGACTCGGCGATGCTGCCGACGGTCTCGCCTTCGAGAGCGGACTGGCCCCCGTGTTCAGGCCGATTTAGTGGTCCAAACTGTGATGGGAGCTAACTTGACTGCTCATACCGACTTTGAGACTTCGGGGCCAGTAGCCCGGTCGGATTTGACCCGGCGGTTCTGCCGACGGTCTCGCCTTCGAAGGCGGACCGGCCCCCGTGTTCAGGCTGAGTTTCATGCATTTCCAACGTTGGCAAGTGGTCCAAACTGTGATGGGAGCGAAGTTGACTGCTCATACCGACTTTGAGTGCTCGGGTCGGTTAGCGCAGCTGGATTTGACTCGGCGATGCTGCGGATGGTCTCGCCTTCGAGAGCGGGCCGGCCCCTGTGTTCAGGCTGATTTTCATGCATTTCCAACGTTGGCAAGTGGTCCAAATTGTGATGGGAGCCAACTTGACTGCTCATACCGACTTTGAGACTTCGGGGCCGGGTTGCCCGGTCGGATTTGACCCGGCGGTTCTGCCGACAGTCTCGCCTTCGAGGGCGGACCGGCCCCCGTGTTCGGGCCAACTTTCATGCATTTCCAACGTTGGCAAGTGGTCCAAACTGTGATGGGAGCGAACTTGACTGCTCATACCGACTTTGAGACTTCTAAGCCAGGTAGCCCGGTCGGATTTGACCCGGCGGTTCTGCCGACGGTCTCGCCTTTGAGGGCGGACGCTGCCCCGTGTTCAGTCCGAATTTCGTGCATTTGCAACGTTGGCAAGTGGTCCAATCTGTGATGGGAGCGAACTTGACTGCTCATACTGACTTTGAGACTTCTAAGCCGGGTAGCTCAGCCGGGTTTGACCGGGCGATGCTGCCGACGGTTTCGTCTTCGAGGGCGGACCGGCCCCCATGTTCAGGCCGACTTTCATGCAATTGGAGCGGTGGCAAGTGGTCCAAACTGAGAAGGGAGCGAACTTGACTGCTCATACCGACTTTGAGACTTCTAAGCCGGGTAGCTCAGCCGGGTTTGACCGGGCGATGCTGCGGATGGTCTCGCCTTCGAGAGCGGACCGGCCCCCGTGTTCAGGCCGACTTTCATGCAATTGGAGCGGTGGCAAGTGGTCCAAAGTGTGATGGGAGCGAATGTGACAGCTCATACCGACTTTGAGTGCTCGGGGCCGGCTGGCCCGGCCGGATTTGACCCGGCGGTTCAGCCGACGGTCTCGCCTTCGAGGGCGGACCCTGCCACCGTGTTCAGGCCGAGTTTCACGCATTTCCCACGGTGGGAAATCAGTCACCAGAAAAACTTAGAAAAATGCCCCAAAATAAGAAATCAGTAACCAGTGACTCTTAGAATTTTTTAGGGTCAGTACAAATCAGTAACCAGCGACACTTGGTGGCGACGGACGGGGCCGGGTGGCGACGGACGGGGCCGGGTGGCGACGGGTGGAGACCGGTGGAGACAGATGGCATCAGGTGGGTCCTGGTGGAGATTCGTGGGGCCTGGTGGAACCCGGTGGAGACAGGTGGGTCCTGGTGGCGACAGGTGGGGACCGGAGGCAGATGGGAACCTTTGGCGACAGATGGGAACCAGTGGGGACTGGTGGCAACCGGCAGGCACCGGTGGCGACGGACGGGGACCGTTGGCGTCGGACGGGGACCGGTGGCGACGGACGGGGACCGGTGGCGACGGACGGGGACCGGTGGCAATGGACGGGCTTGTTGGCGGCAGACGGCTCTTGGTGGCGACTGGTGGAGACAGGTGGGGCCTGGTTGGGCCTGGTCCTGACAGATGGGGCCTGGTGGCGATAGATGGGGAACGGGGGGGACTGGAGGAGATAGATGGGGACTGCTGGCAACAGTTGGGGACCGGTGGCGACGGACGGGGACTGGTGGCGACGGATGGGGTCGGCGGCGACGGATGGAGACTGGTGGAGACAGGTGGAGCCTGGCGGCGAATGGTGGGGACCGGAGGGGACCGGTGGGTCCTGGTGGCGACAGATGGGGCGTGGTTGGACCTGGTGGTGACAGATGGGGCCCGGTGGGGACTGGTGGAGACAGGTGGGGACCCGATGGCGACTGATGGGGACCGGTTCAGACGGAGGGTGCCTGGTGGCGACGGAGCGGGCCTGCGGTGACGGAGGGGGCCTGGTGGCGACGGACGGGGCCTGGTGGCGACGGATGGGGCCTGGCGGGGACAGACGGGGCCTGGTGGAGAAAGGTGGGGCCTGGTGGCGACAGATGGGGCCTGTTTGGATTTGGTTGTGACAGATGTGGCCTGGTGGCGACAGATGGGGCCCGGTGGGGGGACAGGTGCAGACAGATGGGGACTGTTGGCAACAGATGGGGACCGGTGGCGACGGATGGGGACTGGTGGAGACAGGTGGGGACCGGTGGCGACAGTGGGGACTGGTGGGACCCGGTGGAGACAGGTAGGTCGTAGTGGCGACAAGTGGGGCCTGGTTGGGCCTGGTGGAGACAGGTGGGGCCCGGTGGCGACAGGTGGGGCCCGGTGGCGACAGGTGGGGCCTGGTGGCGAAAGATGGGGCCCGGTGGCGACAGGCGGAGACTGGTGGTGATAGTTGGGGACTGATGGGGACTGGTGGCGACAGAGGTGGACTGGTGGGTCGTGGTGGCGACAGGTGGGTCGTGGTGGTGTCAGATGGGGTGTGGTTGGGCCTGCTGGTGACAGATGGGGTCCGATGGCGACAGATGGAGCCCGGTAGCAACAGATGGGGATCGTTGGCGACAGATTGGGGACTGGTGGTGGTGATAGTTGGGGACTGGTGGAGACAGATGGGGACCCGATGACGACTGATGGGCATCGGTGCCGACGGATGGGGCCAGGTGGCGACGGACGGGGCCTGGTGGCGACGGACGGGGCCTGGTGGCGACGGGTGGGGCCTGGTGGCGACAGGAGACGTCTATTGATGACAGGTGGGGCCTGGAGGCGACAGATGGGGCCTGGTTGGAACTGGTCGTGACAGATGGGGCCTGGTGGAGACAGATGGGGACTGCTGGCAACAGATGGGGACCGGTGGCGACAGGTGGGGCCCGGTGGAGACAGGTGGGGCCCGGTGGAGACAGGTGGGGCCCGGTGGAGACAGGTGGGGACTGATGGGGTCTGGTGGCGACGGATGGGACCTGATGGCGATGGACGCGGCCTGTTGGCGACGGACGGGGCCTGGCGGCGACGGACGGGGCCTGGCGGTGACTGGTGGGGCCAGGTGGTGACAGTTGGGGCCTGGTTGGGCCTGGTCGTGACAGATGGGGCCTGCTGCCGATAGATGGGGACCGGTGGGGACTGGTGGAGATAGGTGGGGACTGCTGGCAACAGTTGGGGACCAGTGGCAACGGATGGGGACTGGTGGCGACGGATGGGGTCCGGTGGAGACAGGTGGGGCCTGGTGCCGAATGGTGGGGACCGGTGGCAACAGGTGGGGACCGGTGGGACCAGGTGGTGACAGATGGGTCGTGTTGGTGACTGGTGGGTCCTGGTGGTGACAGATGGGGTGTGGTTGGACCTGATAGCGACAGATGGGGCCCAGTGGCGACAGATGGGGCCCGGTGGCGACAGATGGGGACTGATGGGGACTAGTGGAACAGATTGAGACCCGATGGCGACTAATGGGGACCGTTGCCGATGGATGGGGCCTGGTGGCGACGGACGGGACCTGGTGGCGACGGACGGGGCCTGGTGGCGACGGACGGGGCCTGGTGGCTACAGATGGCTCTTGGTGGCGACAGGTGGGGCCGGGTGGCGACAAATGGGGCCTGGCTGGACTTGGTCGTGAAAGATGGGGCCTGGTGGCGACAGATGGGGCCCGGTGGGGACTGGTGGAGACAGATGGGGACCGGTGGCGACAGATGGGGACCGGTGGCGACAGATGGGGACCGGTGGCAACGGATGGGGACCGGTGGGGCGGGGTGGGGACTGGTGGAGACAGGTGGGGCATGGTGGCGACAAATGGGGACCAGTGGCGACAGGTGGGTCCTGGTGGAGACAGGTGTGGACCGGTGGAGACAGATGTCTCTTGGTGGCGACAGGTGGGGCCTGGTGGCGACAAATGGGGCCTGGTTGGACTTGGCCGTGAAAGATGGGGCCTGGTGGCGAAAGATGGGGACCGGTGGAGACATGTGGGGACCGGTGGCGACAGGTGGAGACCGGTGGTGATAGTTGGGGACTGATGGGGACTTGTGGCGACAGATGGGGCCCGGTGGCGACAGGTGGGGACCGCGGCAGATGGGGACCGGTGGCGACAGATGGGGACTGGATGTGATAGTTGGCGACTGGTGGCAACAGGTGGTGCCTGGTGGTGATAGTTGGGGACTGGTGGCGACAGGTGGGTTGTGGTGGTGACAGATGGAGTGTGGTTGGGCCTGGTGGCAACAGATGGGGCCCGGTGGCGACAGATGGGGATGTTGGTGACAGATGGGGACCGGTGGCGACAGATGGGGACTGATGGGGCCAGGTGGCGACCGTTGGGGACCCGATGACGACTAATGAAGACCGGTGGCATCTCATGGGGACTGGTGCCGACGGATGGGGCCAGGTGGCGACCGACGGGGCCTGGTGGCGACAGGAGACGACTGGTGATGACAGGTGGGGCATGGTTGGAACTGGTTGTGACAGATGGGGCCTGGTGGTGACAGATGGGGCCCGGTAGGGACTGGTGGAGACAGATGGGGACTGCTGGCAACGGATGGGGACCGGTGGCGATAATTGGGGACTGGTGGTGACAGGTGGGTCCTAGTGGCGACAGGTGGGTCCTGGTTGGGCCGGTTGGCGACTGATGGGGCCTGGTGGTGACGGATGGGGCCCAGTGGGGACTGGTGGAGACAGGTGGGGCATGGTGGCGACAAATAGTGACCTGTGGCGACTGATGGGGACCGGTGGCGTCAGATGGGGACCGGTGGCGTCAGATGGGGCCTGGTGGAGACAGATGGGGCCTGGTGGCGACGGATGGGGCCCGGTGGAGACAGGTGGGGCATGGTGGCAACAAATAGCGAAGGGTGGCGACAGGTGGGGACCTGTAGCGACAGGTGGGGCCTGGTGGGACCCGGTGGAGACAGGAGGGTCCTGGTGGCGACAGATTGGTCGAGGTGGCGACAGATGGGGATCGTTGGCGACAGATGGGGACTGGTGGCGACGGACGGGGACTGGTGGCGACGGACGGGGCCAGGTGGCGACGGACGGGGCCTGGTGGCGACGGACGGGGCCAGGTGGCGACGGACGGGGCCAGGTGGCGACGGACGGGGCCTGGTGGCGACGGACGGGGCCAGGTGGCGACGGACGGGGCCTGGTGGAGACAGGTGGGCCATGGTGGCGATGGACGGGGCCTGGTGGGGCCTGGTGGGGACTGGTGGGCCATGGTGGCGATGGACGGGGCCTGGTGGCGACAGGAGACGACTGTTGATGACAGGTGGGGCCTGGTTGGAACTGGTCGTGACAGATGGGGCCTGGTGGTGACAGATGGGGCCCGGTAGGGACTGGTGGGGACCGGTGGTGACGGATGGGGACCGGTGGCGATAGTTGGGTCTGGTGGACACAGCTGTGTCCTGGTTGGGCCTGGTGGCACCTGATGGGACCTGGTGGCAACAGGTGGGTCCTGGTGGCGTCTGGTTGGGCCTGGTGGCGAAAGGTGGGGACTGATGAGGCCTGGTGGCGACAGGCGAGGACCGGTGGCAGGTGGGGACTGGTGGCGACGGATGGGGCCAGGTGGCGACGGATGGGGCCCGGTGGCGACGGATGGGTCGTGGTGGCGACTGGTGGGACCCGGTGGCGACAGGTGGGGCCCGGTGGGGACTGATGAGGACCGGTGCCGATGGATGGGGCCCGGTGGCGACCAACGGGGCCTGGTTGGACTTGGTCGTGACAAGATGGGGACTGGTGGAGACAGATGGGGGCTGCTGGCAACGGATGGCGACCGGTGGCGACGGATGGCGACAGGTGGGGACCGGGGCAGATGGGGACCGGTGGCGACAGATGGGGACTGGATGTGATAGCTGGCAACTGGTGGCAACAGGTGGGGCCTGGTGGTGATAGTTGGGGACTGATGGGGTCTGGTGGCGACAGATGGGGACCGGTGGGACCCGGTAGAGACAGATGGGTCGTGGTGGTGACAGGTGGGTCGTGGTTGGGCCTGGTGGCGACTGATGGGGCCTGGTGGCGACGGATGGGGCCCGGTGGAGACAGATGGGGCATGGTGGCGACAAATGGTGACCTATGGCGACAGACGGGGACCGGTGGCGACAGACGGGGACCGGTGGCGACAGACGGGGACCGGTGGCGACTGATGGGACCTGGTGGTGATGGATGAGGCCTGGTGGCGAAAGATGGGTCCTGGTTGGGCCTGGTGGCGACAGATGGGGCCCGGTGGAGACAGTTGGGGCCCGGTGGAGACAGATGGGTACTAGTGGAGACAGATGGGGCCCGGTGGTGATAGTTGAGGACTGATGGGGCCTGGTGGCGACGGATG
>NW_025205474.1:0-2287 GCF_004010195.1 Chiloscyllium plagiosum | reverse complement strand
GGTCAACTGTGTCAGAGAATTCACATGGTTATGACATCCAACTTTAGCCTCTGCTGTCTTAGTGACCCTCACCATCAGAGTATCTGGGCCACTAAATACGATCAGGGTGAGGAGTAAATTAAGGTGAACCTATGGGAGATACACAGTGAGAAGAGGGTAAATGCAACCCGTTTGAGAAAAATGAGTCAAACACTGACATTACGGTGATGTTGTGAGTTATATGGTTAGTGAATAACTTTTTGCATCACATGAAATTGAAGAAAAAATGTAAAAATCTAGCAGAAGGAAAGTAAAAACCGGTGTTTTCAGTATTTATCTTACAGTGTGTGGTGAAAGGGTTAAAATTGTGTCCCAATACATGTGTGAATCTAACCGGAATGGAGGTGTTGCTTAGTCCCGTGTGAATCTTATTACACACCTCCCCGTGTGAATCTTCTTATCTGTATGTAACCAGAATGGAATGTGTTTTTTCACATGAATGTTTATATCTGGAAAAGAGTATATCAGCTGGAAAAGTCTCCAGTTCGGTGAGTCTGCTCCGGGGTTACGTTTAACCGCCGAGCGTGGGTTGTTGGCAACCGCTCTACGAGAACTGACGGCTCCCAGTTTTTGTAACATGTAGAGTGAGTATAAGCCAGACCCGTTGTGCGACACTGCGGGGAATAAAATGCCCATATTCTAGCAGTCTCGCCTCTTGGTCGTTTGTTCTGTGTCAGACTACTCTCCTACGAACCTGACCTTGAGAATTTTTTAAAACACCCGGTGGCGACGGATGGGGCCCGGTTGCGATGGATGGGATACCGGTGGAGACAGATGGGGCACGGTGGTGATAGTTGAGGACTGATGGGGTCTGGTGGCGATGGATGGGGCCCGGTGGCGATGGATGAGGACTGCTGGCGACGGATGAGGACTGCTGGCGATGGATGAGGACCGGTGGAGACAGTGGCGACAGGTGGGGACTGGTGGAGACAGATGGGGCCTGGTGACGACAGGTGGGACCTGGTGGGACCCGGTGGAGACAGGTGGGTCCTGGTGGTGACAGATGGGGCCTGGTTGGGCCTGGTGGCAACAGATGGGGACCGGTGGAGACAGATGAGTACCGGTGGTGATAGTTGTGGACTGATGGCGACAGGCATGGACCAGTGGCGACAGATGCAGACCGGTGGCGACAGATGGTGACCGGTGGTGACAGATGGGGCGTGGTTGGGCCTAGTGGCGACAGATGGGTCTGGTGGCGACTGATGGGGACCGGTGGTGACAGATGGGGTCTGGGGGTGATGGATGGGTCCTGGTGGTGATGGATGGGGCCTTGTTGGGACTGGTTGCGACAGATGGGGCCTGGTGGCGACAGATGGGGCCCGGTGGAGACAGATGGGTATCGGTGGTGATAGTTGGGGACTGATGGGGCCTGGTGGTGACGGATGGGGCCTGGTGGCGACGGACGGGGCCCGGAGGCGACGGACGGGGCCCGGTGGCGACGGACGGGGCCCGGTGGCGACGGACGGGGCCCGGTGGCGACGGACGGGACCCGGTGGCGACGGATGGGGACTGCTGGCGACGGATGGGGACTGCTGGCGACGGATGGGGACTGCTGGCGACGGATAGGGACTGCTGGAGACAGTGGCGACAGGTGGGGACTGGTGGAGACAGGTGGGATCTGGTGGGGCCTGATGACAACAGGTGGGACCTGGTGGGACCCGGTGGCGACAGATGGGGCCTGGTGGCGACGGATGGGGCCTGGTGGCGACGGATGGGGCCCGGTGGCGACGGACGGGGAATGCCGGCGACGGACGGGGACTGCCGGCGACGGACGGGAACTGCCGGTGACGGACGGGGACTGCTGGAGACAGTGGCGACAGGTGGGGTCTGGTGGAGACAGGTGGGGACTGGTGGAGACAGTTGGGGCCTGATGACGACAGGTGGGACCTGGTGGGACCCGGTGGCGACAGATGGGGCCTGGTGGCGACTGATGGGGCCTGGTGGCGACTGATGGGGCCTGGTGGCGACTGATGGAGATCGGTGGAGACGGATGGGTACCGGTGGTGATAGTTGTGGACTGATGGCGACAGGCATGGACCAGTGGCGACAGATGCAGACCGGTGGCGACAGATGGGGACCGGTGGTGACAGATGGGGCGTGGTTGGGCCTAGTGGCGACAGATGGGTCTGGTGGCGACTGATGGGGACCGGTGGTGACAGATGGGTCCTTGTGGTGACGGATGGGGCCTTGTTGGGCCTGGTTGCGACAGATGGGGCTGGTGGCGACAGATGGGGCCCGGTGGAGACAG
>NW_025205473.1:8792-10548 GCF_004010195.1 Chiloscyllium plagiosum | reverse complement strand
GGTTGCGCTTCGGCGGGTCAGTATGAACTTGTTAGGCTGAAGGGCCTGTTTCCACACTGTAAGTAATCTAATCTAACCTCCACCTTAAAACTATTCAAAGACCCCCATTTCCACTGCCTTCTGGTACAGGACGTTCCAAAGTTACACAACCCTCAGAGGGCAAGAAATTCTCCGCATCACTGTCCTGAAAGAGCAAACCCTAATTTTAAAATGGAGCCTCTCAGTTCTGGATTGACCCACAAGAGGAAAGATCCTTTCCTGCTCAGTCACCGCTCACTCTCTGAATCCAATGGAAACAAATCCAGTCTGTCCAATCTTTCCTCATAAAACAACCCATTCATTTCAGGATCAATCCAGCAAACCTGACTGAACCACCTCCAACGCATATACATCCTTCCTTAAATAAGGAAACCAAACTGCACATTGTATAATTATTCATAATATATTACTGTACATGTGTATTGCAAACAACTGTCAACAATAGTTCAATTCTCCATTCTCAAACCAATCATGCCATATTTCTTATATTCCATCTTTGAACAACTTAAAGAAAGACTTGGATTAACAGAATGCTTTCTGCGAACGCTGGATTTGCAGTTAATGAACTACTTTGATTTGATGTAGAACCGCTGTTGTAATGTGGGGAAATGCAGCAGCCAATTTTCATGGAGAAAAGACTCAAACTGAGCAGAAACATGTGATTTAATGGTGCTGATACCCAAAATATTCTGTACCATAGGGAAGTGAAGAGCAGCTGACATCTCAGGTAGTATGTATTTTAGTTTTTGGAGTCCTCACATACAGTGAAATACCTGGCCTGTTGTGGGCATTAACCCTAAGTTGCAATCGAAGGCATGCACACTGAAGTAAAAGACGCTGCGGATCTGAAACAAAACAGGAAATGCTGGAAAAACTCAGCAGGTCTGGCAGTATTTGTGGAGAGAGAAACAGATTTAGCTTTTCAAGGACAATGACCTTTCTGAACTGGATTCAGAATGCTAACTCTGTTTCTCTCTTGAAAGATGCTGCCAGAGTTTCTCCAGCAATTTCTGTTATGGTTCATTCACATTGACATAAGGTGACACTTTACATTCTAACTATTCATTGTGAAAATGCAAAAGACATCTTTGTGTGGTACCTTTTAACACTGCTCAAAACCATCGCAAAGCATGGTCCAAATTAGTTTGTTACATTACTCACCATAAGAAGCATTTCTTAGTTGCAAAATGGCTTGGGATATGATGCAGCCATGAAAGATACTGTACAAATATGAGACTTTGGTTTTGTGATGATCTCAGTTACGCTGGCTGTGTTGGCAAAGGTGCTACTCATTTGCACACAAACCATAATGGACTGTGTGATTAGTTCATTCACTTTTTTTCAGGGTGTTCATTAAGAGGGAGATGTTGGTCAGCCTATTAGAAGTATTTCCTGCTCTCATACAAATATGTTATGGGAGGATTGGGGTGGGGGGTGAATTTTATTTCCAAAAACAAAATGTCTCAGAGACTCAGATACGGTTATAACTGTTTAACACACACACGCATATGCAGAGAGAGCCTCCATGGGCCCTGTAAAAACGCCATCCCATATTCCCAATTCCTTCGTCTCCGCCGCATCTGCTCCCAGGAGGACCAGTTCCAAAAACGTACAACCCAGATGGCCTCCTTCTTCAAGGACCGCAATTTCCCGCCAGATGTAGTCGACGATGCCCTCCACCGCATCTCTTCCACTTCCCACTCCTCCGCCCTTGAGC
>NW_025205473.1:6377-8238 GCF_004010195.1 Chiloscyllium plagiosum | reverse complement strand
CCTATCGCATTTCCAAAGCCCCTCCCCCAAGTCTCTCCTCCCTATCTTTTATCTTAGCCTGCTGGACACACTTTCCTCATTCCTGAAGAAGGGCTTATGCCCGAAACGTCGATTCTCCTGTTCCTTGGATGCTGCCTGACCTGCTGCGCTTTTCCAGCAACACATTTTCAGCTCTGATCTCCAGCATCTGCAGCCCTCACTTTCTCCCTCCAAAGTGAACCCTATCCATTCAACTGTTTGGGTCCCTGAGTTTATACACTTTAGTTAGGGGTGTAAGTTCACCTTCTGACTGCATTCAGAAAGAACGGTGAGCTACTTATGTTAACAATAACTGATCGCAATTGTGCTGTCACTCATCCGTTGCATGTTACCTTGTTGCTAAGCATTGTTGCAACAGCTTAATCTCATTTTATGCTCCCCATCCAGAAATATTCTGTGTCTAAGCTTGACTAATCTCTATATTAATTTCTATGTTGGCCCTTCATATATCGAGGACCACAAGCTTTCTTGGAAACACATTTTCTCAGACAATCCCCTCTTTTGGTCCTTGGCTATACCTTGGCTTAAGGCAGTCATTCCCCAGAAATCTTTAAGTGTGGCTGGCCTAGGTGCTCTCTGAGCTCCATAACTCTCACCTCCTAAAGCTTCGGCAGGTCGGTGTGGACTTGTTGGGCCGAAGGGCCTGTTTCCACACTGTAATGTAATCTAACCTAATCTAGAACTGACTACAATTATGCTAAAAGTTTCCATTTTACAAACATGTCTACTCATTGTCTGTCTCCAGTAACTGTAATGATAAGCAGCCTTTACATCAGCTTCACCCTCTCACATGGTCCTCACCCAGACACTTCTTATGTCAAAGCTTCAATGCTATCTATCTTAGCTCTTTGTAGCTCTACTATGATGACTTTTCTTGCCAATAAATTTTCCCTAAAAATAACGAAGACACAAATTTGTGAGTTGGGACCTAGGAGTAGACCAATTGGCTCCTAGTGCCTGCCCCGTCAATAGCTGATTCAATCCACTTATTCACTGGGGTGGCATGGTGGCTCAGTGGTTAACACTACTGCCTCACAGTGCCAGTAATCTGGGTTCGATTCCAGTCTTGGGCAATTGTCTGTATGGACACTGTTTACACATACTTCCCTGAGTCTGCATGCGTTTCCTTCCACAGGCCAAAGCTGTGCAGGTCGGGTGGATTGGCCATGCTAAATTGCCCACAGTGTTCAGGGATGTGTAGGCTAGGTGCCTTAGTCAAGGGGGAATTTCGAGTAGAGTACATTTTATTTGTAATTTCTGCCATATACATCGGATACAGTAACAATGAGGTTGCATTCCTCCAGGACCAAAGAGCTCCATGGCCAGCACATGATCATACAGAGGGCAGCAGAAAGTGCATAAAAAGTGCAAACCACACAAATTACAGTGTAATAAAAGAATGATAATTAATAGACATTGTTCTAGCAGCAATTCAAAGTCGTGCAAAGAATCTCAGATGGGAAAGAGTCTGATCATACAGTGTTAAGGAGCCTGATGGCTTGGGGGAAGAAACTGTTACACAGTCTGCCCGTGAGAGACCGAATGCTCTGGTATCTTCTGGCAGGAGGGAAAAGAGTTTGAGTGAGGGGTGTGTGGGGTCTTCCACAATGCTCTCAGCCTTTTGGAAGCAGCGTGTGATGTAAGTGTCTGTAATGGAGGGGAGAGAGACCCCAGTGATCTCCTCAGCTGTCCTCACTATCCGTTGTAGTGGCTTACGATCCAAGATGGTGCCTGAACCAGGCAGGGATGCAGCAGCTCAAGTTACTCTCAATGAACCCTCTGTAGAAAGTGGTGAGGATGGGGGATGGGGGGGAAAGGGGGT
>NW_025205473.1:0-3600 GCF_004010195.1 Chiloscyllium plagiosum | reverse complement strand
GTGAGAGGAAGAGGGATATGGGAGTAAGGGTGATAGGTGATAGGCCAGAGAGGAGGGGGGAGCGGATAGGTGGGTGGGAAGATGGACAGGTAGGATAGGTCATGAGGGCGATGCAAAGTTGAAAGGTTGGAACTGGGGAAGGTGGGGGCAGGAAAAATGGGGAAACTGGTGAAATTCACATTGATGTCGTGTGGTTGGAGGGTCCCCAGGTGCATGACGAGGCATTCTTCCTTCAGGTGTTGGGTGGTTAGGGTTTGGCTATGGAGGAGGCCCAAGATCTGCATGTCCTTGGCAGAGTGGGAGGGGGAGTTAAAGTGTTCAGCCATGGGGTGGTGAGGTTGTTTGGTTCCGGTGCCCTGGAGATGTTTTCTGAAGCATTCTGTAAGTAGTCCTTTTATCATTCTTCCCATGAGATCTTATCCGAATGATCAACGTATGCAAGAAAATAAAAGGATCAGCTCAAACTTTCAGCATTTCTGCATTTGGTTTGAAATGAAAAATGTATTGGAGGGATGGAGTAAGAAATTGCACAATGTGTTCGTTGCTGTCTTGACTGTATGTAGCTGTGTGGGTTAAAAAAATCTAGGAGAAGTTCATCAACCAGCTTATTGAAGCAACTCCTGACTCAATAATGCTGCACTGATAACCCAATTATTCCCTTTTTAACCATTCCTCACATTGACCACTCACAATATCAGAAGTCACATGACACCAGGTTATAGTCCAACAGGTCTTTTTAAAATCACAAGCTCTGAAAGCTTGTGATTGTAAATAAACCTGTTGGACTATAACCTGGTGTTGTGTGACTTCTGACTTTGTCCACCCCAGTCCAATATAGGCAAGTCCACATTGCTCACAATATCAATCACTATATGACTGACAGCTCCTGAATACAGCAGAATACAAAAAAAAATTTCTGATTGCTGAAAACAAGTCATCATGAATTGTTGAATGCACGGTTCTTCCGTTCCTGCTGAAGCTGACACACCTGAATCAGCAGGAATTTATAGCTTTACATCTAATCTCTGTTCACTACAAAGAGCATGAGGCAGAAACTACGTCAACATTCAAGATTAGATTGGACAAGTGGATGAAGGGAACGGGTCAGAAAGGATATGGGAGCAGGGAGCGGAAACATGTTCATTTGCTTTTCTAGTGTGTAAATGTTAACAGAAACAGGTTGGAGCTGAGTGATCACAAGGTGTTACTTTTATGTGGTTCTAGTCAAGATAAAATGGAATAAACTCAACCCATTTCATTCAATGTTATAAAAATGGATCAGAACTCCAAATTACTTACAGAGGTATTACATTTGTAAGTGCATTGTGCAGTTTAAAAGAAAAGCACATTAGCTGAGGATATTACTCAAGTGTCTCAGAGGAATCATGGAGTGTCATGTCTGAAGAATGTCAAGGGAATTTCAGACAGTAATACTTCAATGGGAGTGATGTGATTCAAACACTGGACTTTGATTTCCATGGAGATTGTGTTGCAGGACATGGGCATGGTATGAGCTGAAAGAAAGACAATTTGTGTTTCTCCTTTAAAGAAAACAAAAACAAAGGGTTAAATCCACCAGCAGCCCCCGTTGGTCTGTGCTGGGGAATGGACGTGCTAGCAAGTGAATTTGTTCCACTGGCTAAAAGGTGCTGGAAGACGCACTGCCACAACACACTTTTGAAAGTAAATTTTATATATATATATATATATATATATATAAAATTCTGATTGCTGAAAACAAGTCATCAGCAAAGCCATGCTTGAAAGAAACTGGATCACCTCAACTCAGCTAACTGCAGAACCAAAAACCTCAAACAATTCAGCAGGTTAAGTTAGTGCAGCTGAAATTTGGTCAATGTTATGGGCACTTACGTAACCATGTGGAAAATTGCCCAGGTATGTCCTGCACACAAAAAGCAGGACGAATCCAATTACCGCCCCATCAATCTACTCTCGATCATCAGTAAAGTGATGGAAGATATCATCAACAGTGCTATCAAGCAGCACCTGCTCAGCAATAACCTGCTCAGTGATGCCCAGTTTGAGTTCCCCCAGGGCCACTCAGCTCCTGAGCTCATTACAGCCTTGGCTCAAACATGGACAATCGAACTGAATTCCAGAGGGGAGGGGACAGGGACAGCCCTTCACATCAAGGCTGCACTTTACAGAGTGCGGCATCAAGGAGCCCGAACAAAGCTGGTATCACTGGGTATCGGGGACAAACCATCTGCTGATTGGAGACATACCTGACCCATTGGAAAATTGTTGTGGTTCTTGAATATCAGTCATCTCAGCTCCAGGGCAACTCTGTAGGAGTTCCTCAGGGTAGTGTCCTAGGACTAACCATCTTCAGCTGCTTCATTAATGACCTTCCCTCCACCATAAGGTCAGAAGTGGGGATGTTCACTGATGACTGCACAATGTTCAGCACCATTTGTGACTCCTCAGATACTGAAGCAGTCCATGTTCAAATGCAAAAAGATCTGGACAATATCCAGGCTTGGGATGGCAAGTAGCAAGTAACATTTGTGCCACAAAAATGTCAATCTCTAGCCATCTCCAAAAAGAGACAATCGAACCGCTACCATTTAACATTCAATACCATTCACACAGCACTCTGAACATCCTCAGTGTTACCATTATCCAGAAACTCAACTTGACTCATCACATAAACACAGTAGCAACAAGAGCAGATTAGAGGCTCGGAATACTGCAGTGAGTAACTCACTTCCTGACTCCCCAGTTCTGAAATTTGGAGTGCGATGGAATGCTCCTCACTTGCTAAGATGGGTGCAGCTCCAACAATACTCAACACGTCCACAAGCATCCACTCGGTCCAACACTGACGCTCAGTAGCAGCAGTGTGCACTATCTACAAGATACACTGCATAAATTCACCAAAGATCCTCAGATAACACCTTCTAAACCCATCAGAAACCCATACGTTCATCAGAAGGACAAATTCATAGGATCCCTACAGGGTGGAAACAGGCCCTTCAGCTCAACAAGTCGACACTGACCCTCTGAAGAATAACTCACCCAGACCCATTCCCCTACCTTATTACTCTATATTTACCCCTAACTAACACATTCCTGAACACTATGGGCAACTCACCTAACCTGCACATCTTTGGACTGTGGGAGGAAACCAGAGCACCCGGTGGAAACCCACACAGACACGGGGAGAATGTGCAAACTCCATACAGACAGTTGCCTGAGGGTGGAATCAAACCCGGGTTCCTGGCACGGTGAGGCAGCAGTGCTAACCACTAGACACTGTGCCGCTGCTGACACAGACAGCAGATTTATGGGAACACCACTCCTTGCAAGTTCCCCTCCAAGCCACTCACCATCCGGGCTTAGAAATATATCACTGTTCCTGCAGGGTTGCTGAATCAAAGTCTGGAAATCCCCCTCTGAACAGCATTGTTAGGGATACCTACACCAAAAGACTGCATTGGTTCAAGAAGGCAGCTCACCACCACCTTCTCAAGCTGAAAATGTGTTACTGGAAAAGCGCAGCAGGTCAGGCACCATCCAAGGAACAGGAGAATCGACGTTTCGGGCATATGCCCGAAACGTCAATTCTCCTGCTCCTTG